>NC_135555.1:10403930-10498930 GCF_964340395.1 Glandiceps talaboti | reverse complement strand
CTGGCATTGAAAACAGGCTACCAAGTTTGTGAACATTTGCAGTCATTTTTGAGCTGGAAAAGGAAGGGCTGCCCCCTCTTTTTTGTTCAATTAATGTTTATATGAGCAAAATGTATTTTCAAGACTCTACATCTATATTGATGATGTTGGATGTTTTTTTTGTGTTTTGCTTCAGCTATTAAATGCTTATCAACAATATTTCTGTTTTGAACAATATTTTAAAGCGTTCAGAAAAAAAATTGTACTGAACTTTTTACTTCTCACCCAGGATGTGAAAAAAACAGAGATCATCCACCCTCCATGATTGTCTGTGAACTCATCACTCTTGTTTGTGTTACTGTATTTTGCCTTTTTGAGAGTTACAAAATATTTTATTCACAAGTTAAATCTCCCTTGAGGGTTTACCTACACAATGTCTGGTTTCACCAAAAGAAAGTTTTTGAAAGATCAACCCTCTGGGCATGAATGTTGAAAAGATGTTAACAATAGCCTGTGTCTTCCTATAATGAGATGGGATAGTGTACTCTGTTCAAAAGATGTTCAAACTCCATCAATGCAGTTCAAGGGGTCATTGTTTGGGAAACTATAAAAATAGTGAATGGCGTAGCGGGGCTGACTTTCTGACGCCACTTTGTGGGCTGGTGTCCTTTTGGAGATGAAATGTTATTAGCTGACTGACAAATGGATATCAGGGGATTGGAGTTTTAGATGAATTATTCTGTTTGCCAATTTGTGTAATTTTTATCAGATGTAAAAGTTAGCAGCTGCATAGTTTGGTTTACTTTGCGGAATAATAATGGCAGGAAAGTGGTATAAGTTTCACATGAATGAATACATGAATACTTCTCACTTCCTATCCTACCATAGTAATTACAGCAGCTGTAAACTTTGATAAAGATATACAACTCTAAATGTCTCCATTTATACACTTTTAAAAGCTTAATGGAAGAAATTGGAGTACATGTATTGACTGATATGTTTGTCAAGATTTGCAGTAAAGGTTTACTTAAGTATAGTTGTTGGTTCACTGCTGCATTGGGTATTATATGCAGTGTGTACATGCATGTGTATAATATTTACTGATATTTGCCTGTCGTCTGTCTGTCTGTCTGTCTGTCTGTCTGTCTGTCTGTCTGTCTGTCTGTCTGTCTGTCTCTGTCTCTGTCTGTCTGTCTCTGTCTGTCTGTCTGCCTGTCTGTCTCTGTCTGTCTGTCTCTGTCTGTCTGTCTGTCTGTCTGTCTCTTTCTTTCTGTCTGTCTGTCTCACTCTTTCCTTCCATCTGTGTCTGTCTCACTGTCTGCCCTTCCATCTGTGTGTCTGTGTGTCTGTCTGTCTGTTCTTATGTCTCTCACTCCAATCTCACTTCATTACAAACACACAGCTGCAGTACGTCAATTTCATTCAAAACTTAGCACAAAGAATACACATGAATGTCTGATATACAACAGTGTTGATGATCAAGATACATGAAGGGTTGTAACCACATACTGTGCTTATACTAAATACACTCTAATAACACTATTTTAATATTTCTATTTTACAGAATGAAGGGCTGTTTATTTCAGGTAGTTCTCAGTATCCTAGCAGCTTGCTATACAATATACCTAGTTGCAGCCTGCAATGAAGGACTGTGTGCTAGTGATGTGTCTCGGTGTCAACTCATGATGTCCTGTAGATGTGACCCAACTAACTACACCTGTGGTGCAAACTGTTCAAGATGTCTTGGAAATTTATGGACTGAGTGTTGTGATTGTGTTGGTATGTCACCCTTTACATATAGTTCACATTTTCTGCGTGGTCTCAGTGGGGATGTGTTTGATTTTTAGTAGAGGAAATGTTATCTTGCCTTCTTTTAGAAAAAAATTATCGGGAGAGGGTACGTCATGGAAGAGCAATAATGTGAATTGTATCACCTAAAGGGATTGGGCATCAGAGTCTGAAATGGGGTGTGCATATTTTTGCATTTGTTGTGTCTGAAGAGAAGTCCTGTTAAAGGCATTTATATTGAAAATTCATATTGTTTCAGAATGGGGTATATTCATTTGCTGTCTGGCTGTACTAGGTAATTTCCCATTGTTTTAGTCTGGAAAGGGGTAAGGAGTTTCTCTTGCTTGCCACATCCGTACAACTCCTAAATGAATACTCCCCGTGATTTCTACAACACCCAGCCCCCCAGATGAGGTCTGTCAAGAAAGATATTTTCTTGATCAGTTTGATAGTTGAGATATTATGTTTTTTGTTCCTAGATCTTTGCAAACCAAGGAATCACTCTCACAAAGATTACGCTGCGAAAAGTTCAGTTGAAGACCTGACAAAGACGGCCATACCTTCACTGTTTGATGCACTGACTGAAGACGCTTACCAAGACACTAAGAACAGGTGGTCAGTCTATCAGTTCTCACACATCGGTGAAACACTGCATGCATACAAAGAAGTTTATAACAAAGATTATCATAGTAAAGGTATGTACAAATACATTTATGTTCTATGGTTATGTGAAGCACTTGCAGCTGTAGTAACGAATTATTTTACCCTAAGTTTTGTTCATTTTAAGTTTATGTGTGGTTGTATGCATAACTGCACAGTGATGTAACTATCGACAACCCACAAATTTACTATATTTTAACACATGATCTATATAGGTTAATTAAAGGAAAAAAAACAGTTTAGACTTATTTCTGTCTTTAGCATAAAACTTGTATTGAATCAAGGTATCAATATATGATTTTGGGTGATAAAAAAACACCACAGTTAAACTTACTCAACTTTGAAATCTTGTAAAAAAAAAAGTCCTACTGCACTTGACGTGTTCAGCCATTTTTTGGATTTCCTGCAACGGTTTAAGGGAAAACATGTGACGATATCTGCCTGTGTGATAAAAATGGTACATTAGTAACTCAACTGTTAAATCTCTTAATGAAGCCCTACTGCACTTGATATATGTTCAGCCCTTTTGGAGATTTCCTACAAGGGTTTATGGGAACACTTCTTGTGATGACATCAATTTTACCTTCTACTCTTGTCTTGACAAATATTTTTCCCATCCATATTGATTCTAATTACCCTGTTTTCTTCTTTTACATTACAGAGGAAGAAATGGTGATGAATTCAACACTTGGAGGGACATGTACCGTGGCATACGTACACGAATGTTTATCATTGGAGCAATGCGAACTCACCTGTCAGTCCATGGGAGCATCAGCATATCGATGGTTCCATACAAATTGTTGTGAATGTGTCGGCCATACTTGTCTCAGCTATGGAAAGAATGAACCTCTGTGTAAACGTTGTTAGCTGTACGACTCTGCTGACAACATTCACAACACATTCAATAAAACACTCAAAGTTTTTCGGGATGTTTCAGAAATATACTTAGAGATACGTGTATCCCATAACCATCATTTTTTTTTTATTCTTTAAAATATTATTTGATTTCATACAAATCCTTTTTACTCCATATTGTTTGGTATTTATGTATACACATTTTAAACTTTTCTGTTGTTGTAATTTTGCATAGGTTGAATTTGTAGAATTCAAAGGAAACTTATTCAAAGTCAAAAAAAAAAAATATACATCTTCGGGTTTTGTGGGACCAGCCTTCCTTTATTAACATTTGTAAGTAAAAGCGTGGTTGTTTCAGTCCAGGTTTATCATAAAAGTGAACTGTTTAGAAGTAATATCACGCTCGGCACATGCTGGTTCAATGCTTGCCATTTGGTTCTTTACATATATTTGTTAGAAAGTCACATTCTAGAAATATTTAGTCTAAATAAAAAGGATAGTAAACGCATATGTTTTCACTTAGGGCAGTATGGGAAGGGGAATTTTATTGACTTTGAAATGACTACAACTTGCACAATTTTAATTTTGTTTATTGCAATAATAGAAACAAGATGTGAAACATGTATAAACATCTCAAGGATCATGCTAAGAAGTGGGTACAGCTTCTATTTTAGGAAAGTATGGATTATTTTATGGTAATAAATTACAAATGAAGTGAAATATGGTTGTTTTTTATTTGTGTATTCTTGTGAATGGAATGGGAAAAAGTTTATGTTTATAATTTGTACTATTAATAGAAGACCACAAGTGGTATAATATGCAGTCAGAGTAGAGTGGAATCGAATCATGATGGTCAAATAGTTACCAGTGTTCATAATCTACAACTTGCATTTTTTTGGCATCACCACTATACTCGTTACTATTTCTTTCCGAAAGTCTTAAAATCCTTGCGTAAGATTTGAACCACGATTGTGCCCATCAATTCAGTTGTATTGGTGGGGACCTGGTATGATAGAGGTTGCAATGTGAAGGATTTAATCCTATGAGCGTACAGATTCTGTAATGGATGGTATGCTTCCCAGGAGCAGGTCAAGAAAATTAATATTGCAATCTGTGATGTTGTGATTTTGCAATTCTCCATTAGACGGTGTCATGATTATTTTATATTTTCACTAGATTGAACAAATGTAGGTTTTAATAGGTCAGATCATGAGAAATTTAATTAACTAATAAGACTTTAATATAGACATTTTGGGGTACAATTGTACATATCTAGAGTTCTCAGTATTGTAAGTTTCGTACCACGTGTCTCTACACCATATTCTGGTTTTCAGAGAGAGAAAAGCTTTCAGACATACCTAACCACTACCGTTATCCTGTTTTACATGCAAGAAAATATGGAGTTCTTTTACTCGCATTCTGTTTTCTGCTTCATGCATTGCCATACAATCAGCAGCCAACAAGATGAAAATTTTAGCCCTCACGTTGCAAAATGTGGGGCGCCCTCTTGTGGTGGATACCTGCAAAGTGACCAGAAGATTGGTAACCGGCATATGAGGGGCATATTATGTTTGCATTCCAATTGAAAACATGACATCTTTTTTTTTTGTTTCTAAACATTTGATTTTAATCAGTTTTCCTGTCCTAACTTTACATGTGTGCCATCTCATTGCAAAATCAAAGTTTCGGAATCTATACATGTTGAAATAACATAAACATTAAATCTTCCATTGAAATAAATTAATAGCCATCATTTGTCAACTAAAAATAACACAAAAACAAAGTGTAAAGCTGTCTGGTTTTCCAGTAGCACAAACGTTACTGTGCACAAGTCGTGAAGAACGTCAGCCATTGCTAACATACAATTTCATTACGTGACAAAAACTCAACACTGACAGACACTGAAAACAGAACTTTGAAGGTAATTTTGAAAAATATCCATTTAAGTAATAGTAAATGATATAAGGGTAACAATGTAGGGGAGGTTTTGACTTGGATAGGGTGAGAACAATTTTCAGAAACTTCTAAATACTGGTACTTGAAATCTCAGAATTTGCAAAATTCAAAAGCAATTCAGGTATAAATTATGCTGTTCCCAAGGAATTTCTTTTTAAAATTTGCCATAAAGATTATCCATAATTTTTCAGCCAATTTGAATTCATTGTGTTGTCAAGCAAATTTCTTATACTGCCATATAAAAATACAACACATAATTCGGTGGCCATTTTGAATTCACTGTGTTGTCAATGATATTTCTTACTAAATATACTGCATAATGTGGCAGCCATTTTGTATATTCTTTGTGTCATCAATATTTCTTACTTTGTCATAAAAGTATACCAAATAATTTTTGCTGACATTTTGAATTCAATAGTAGATTACGTTGGCATATTATATTCACGATTTCAACACTTTATGAAGTGAATGAACATTTTCATCCCTTGATTTGCAATGAGTCTTTTGAAAATCTGAGGTGCCTATTACACTGAAATGCAATAACACAGTATTTTTTTTAGATATACCTATGTAGCCCTTATGTCTGATGACTATTATGTTTATGGTATTTAGGGGAATACAATGTATGGCCTGTTAGAACCTGGTATGTTCTGTGGCCGAAGTATGTCCATTGACTGATAAATGATACATCAAAAAAGCCAGCTGCAACTTTTCATTATTTCCCCCCATCAATTTAATATACAACGTATATAAAACCTTTTACTGTAAACAATTCATTCTTTATAATCTGCTCACCTCTCTCTGTCCAGTCGTCGTTGGTTTACACTGGCTTGATATCCATGTGTAAACAGAATGTATAAACAGGCAAGCCTGTTCAATTGTTTGTCAACAAAGTGTAAATATTTGGCATGCTGATAGGATTTGAATCACAAGGTGACCATACATGCTTTAGAAAGCACAACAGTATGAACAAATTGAAAATAACATCATTATGAAAAAAAGAGCTTCAGATATAGCTAACTGCGGCTGTATTAAAAGTCAGCAGGTGAAGACTAAATTCATCAAAGAATTTGACACGTTGATTGGCAAAGTGTTATGCTGTGATCACAAATATATCTTTTGTTGAGTATTTTGCCATTTCTAACATCTCTATATTACCTCTACAGTCCACTGCTATATTGGTATTTTTTTTTCTTCCACTCTAGGCTATAGTTCTCCTGTGGTATAATTTGTAAAGCTATAGTAACAGACTTGACTGTATAAACTCATTCTGAGGACCTACAATCATTGTACAGTTGTACGTATTAAATGTTGTTGGACCAGCCAACAAGCATACAGAAACACACAGCAATAAATCTTAACTTAAAACAAAATACATAAAACTATTACTACCACACAACAAACAGTATGCTATTCAGATAGGAAGTGTGAAAACATTGGTTTTGCATAGAATCTTGATCTCAACTTGAAGCTTTAGATTTCAGCTTTTTATATTAGTTATATTCAGTAACAGCCCTTCTTATCACAAACCAGTTAACATTCCCTACCCCCCCCCCCCCCCGCCCCAAAGGATTATTGGGGAGTTTATTATGAAACATAAAATCAAATGATCTATTGATATTGCTCAATATTCATTATCATCACATGATTGAAACGAAAGATATCAATCAAAGCTCCAGTACATAGGTACTTTTCGAGGTCTGTTCTTTCCACTTCTCACCACTAGCTGGCGCTATAACATACATGTCACTGAACAGAACACTAAAACTTGACAACCTTATTTTTTTACCTTTCCACCCTGTGAACAAAACCAACATATATTCTGATATGATATGTGTTCAAAAGCGGCATTGTGAATACTCCGAATAGAGTTGTATGCTTGATAAATTCTACCTGATAATGAAACTGTCCCTTTTTGATATCTATTAAAGTAACTGAGATGCATAGAATCTTCTGACATCCGACAACAGACCATTCTGAAGTCTGTGAATATGTTTGTTCTTAACACGCTCTAAAAGTTTGTAAAACCATAGAATGTCACTGCTGTATTACACTAAGTTAAAGATGTGTGCATGTGATTCTATTGCAATACATGTATAACTATACTGTAAATTGTAAAGATAAACGATACTCCAAAATACTTTAGTTTTGTCCAAAAGTTTCTGAGTTCGGAAAGTTGGCACTGTTGGTTTGTCTCAGTATAGATTGCTTTATGATGGAAAATTGTGCATATTGACAGCATGTCGCCTGTCAAGTTTGGGATGATTGCGTGATGCCGGATTGGTTACACCATGTCCAAAGGTTAAAGGTGAGGGTGATGTCGTGGCAACTTGACTAGAAGTTGGTGTGTTTGACCATACTGAACTTCGGTTGAGTGGATCGCTCCACTGTGCTGCCAGACTTGGATGTATGCCAAGGTGATCATGTGGCATCAAATGAACGTTCTGATTGGTGAACTGGGGAGGTGGTGGTGATTTGGATGGGCTTCTTTGACAGAAAATCTTTGGTGGCCATGTTTTGGTAGATTTACTTTCCTGTAATATAAAGTATAATAAATAAGTCCATTGCTCATGAAATATCAATTTACATAATGTGTTGAGAAATGATCATGAAATCTTTGAAATGAAATTGTAGACAATTAAAATCTGATGAATATTGTACAAATCTGATTTGTTCTTCAATATAAGTTGAACATTGGAGTGGACATGTAGCCTAACCTGATATCATAAAATACCTATTTTTTTAAATAAAATTTGACCCAATTGCAAAGTTGTTACTTGAACTAAGCATAATACCTTTTATATCTCTCTTCTTGGCCAAACAACTTATAAAATCTAGTGTTCTGCTTTTCAAAATAGAAAATTCTAAACGTCAACATGACAGGCCCTACATATTACTGTAATAACCTGGCTAAGTCTTGAAATGTGTTGCCATGAATATGATACACTGTGATGAGGAACAACCACAAACTAAAATATCATATTTCTGGCGTGAGCACATACTACCTGGCTTATTTATGGTACCATGCACACATGCACAGACACAGACACAGACACACAGACACACATACATACACACATACATACACACACACACGCACAGACACACACAGACACAGACACAGACACAGACACACACACACACACACACACACACACACACACACATAAACTTACCATCATGACATCCAAATACTTCATGTGATCATCTTCGTTATCATGCTCACCACCACTACTATGCCTCCTGTCAATGTAAACACATTTCACTTACTAATCAGAAAGATAAATCACTAATAATATAAATACACAAGTAATTGTCTTCAAACCATCACAGTATTGTGACAACGCTTCACAACACTTTTGAATATATGTTGTAACTTGGAATATGACAGTAAACAGGTATGCATTGAAATCTGTCTGTACATTCTTACTGGACATGTGGGCAATGGTGCTGGGTACATAACTGTAATCATATATACAATTTTTCACAAGTGTGTAGTGATCAAACATCATTATCATGATGAAAACAACAGTGCTGGTTGAAATATAAACTAACAGTCAGTTTATGTTGAACTTCTTACACACTTACAAAATTCATGCTCAAGATATCTAGATTTGCAAAATCTATCACATGACTGAAATTATCACATGACTGAAATTATCACATGACTGAAATATAAAATCAAAAAATTCTGAGATAAAATTGACTACCTTCTGTTCACAGCAGCTACTAAGTCTGGTCCTGCTAGTCCAAGTCCCATACTGAACACATTCTCACCATTATTAGAGGATGAATCATCGCTAGAACTACCAGAATCTTGTCCTGCACTCCAACTCATACCGGTACTAGTTAAAACATCAGAACTGTTACTGGAGGAAAGAAATGAAACCTCAAACTATTAATGGAGGGAACAAACGATGGAACTATTATTATCATTGAAAAAAAAGAAGAAACACCAGAACTTTTACAGGAGAGTAAAGAAAAGACTGCACTTTTACTTAAGTAGCAAAAATCATAGAAAACAAAACTATTGTACTCTTTCTGGGCGATGAGTTAATTATATTATACTGGTTTGGAAAGAGTACTAGTATACAAGCTGGCCATATTTTCAACTTGACTAGCGCCCTCTATGTCAGTTTACTTCAATGGGGAACAGAATGTGATGACAGATATTTTGCAAAGGAAAACTTCCCACTGGTTTCTTTTGTATAAAGAGTTAAAATTAGGATAATTGTTCAAATACTTTTTTTAAAACGCAAACACATGCATGCAAAAAAAAAAATTAGTTCAAAGCATTGGTTAATCTACATATGAATGTATGATGGAATTTATAAGATTGTACATTTACTTGAACACAAATCCTTATTTGCTGGCAACATTTCAGGTTGTATGGTTTACCATGAGTGTGAGCAACTTTGTTCTGAAGAAACTCTGTCCTAATTTAGACCAAAATGAAATATTGTATATTCACTTGGAAAACAAATCCTTATTTCATCAAATTAAAATTTATACCTGGAGTCAAAAAAAAAAAATTTCAATTCAATAAAAAAATGTTGTTTTGAATCTGTGAGTAGAAATTTTCATTTTGATACTATGAACCAAGAGACCATGAATTTTCATTCTCATAAATCTGTGTTGCATATCATTCCAGGAGGGTTGTATGGTTTTATACACTGAATGTGAAGATCAAAATTTTGCGATGTGGTGCTAAGCTTTCTTCTCAAAAACTTACCTTTCATTTATATGTTCTGGCATTGGCCAACTTCTATTGAGTCCTGCATCTATTGTAGGCATAGGTGCTATCATTCCAACCTGTGAAATATTACTATAATGACTGTGACCTCTGTGACCCCGCCCTCTCCTTCCTGGAATATTAGTTTCCAGATACTTGATAAAGTCCGGATCATATCCCGGATAAGCTCCCAACGTCATTGCTCCTTTTGCACCACTGCTATCAGTCCCAGTGGACCAGGAAGCGGCCGATGAGCCAGTACTTCGGTCTATAGTGTCACTTTCTGAAAAGCCGGGATTATAGTTATCGTACTTGCCACCATCTATAGTGTGCCACATTCCAGGACTGCTGCCTATGTGACCAGTGTTAGATTTAGGTCTGGCGGGACCTGATAACAAATCAATGACGTCTTGTACTTGATTGTCTGATGCTTTCCAGTGTTTACTCTTCTTGGCATTCTCCTTGGATGCTGGATATGGGTTTCCAATTATGCCTGTAAAGGCAAAGAAACAATCTAAATTAAGTGCATTTGTTTTAAAGAAGTACAAACTAGGCAAATTATGCACAGTTTCAAAATTCAAAAGTCCAAAAAATGTTCTACACATAGCATTACTGAAAGATTTTTATTCCATCTCACTTCGTTCAGAGTTTTTGTTATGGGTAATAGATAGGTAAAATCTACTGGAGTTCACCCAGGTGTATTACTGGGTTTCCAGATAATATGGAAATCTATGCAAATATCACCTGATTTACCTTCTCAGTTACCTGGTTTCCCAAAAATTAGCAGATTTTCGTCTAAAGTAAAAAATATTCCTTGGTAAAGTGTATTCTATACAAGGTAAACAAGAGTCCTCTATATTTCTACATTTACCCTCAGTAACTGTACAGTGGTATGATTTACACAGGTACTAGGATATAGCCACACTTTGAATGCTAAGTACTAGGTGAGGCATGTGTACCACAGTGGCCATTCATTTATGCTGAATGATGCAAATCAGTTTTACACTAGGGGGTCTATTCCTATTGTGAGTCCCTAACCTCACTGTAATGCTAACTCCCTAGCTTGAATACAAAACAGACAGACCACTGTTCTTGATTCTTGCTTTATCTGGCCTTCAGCTGTATGCCATTACGAAGATCAATACATTCCTATTAGGGAACTCTATGTTCATTACAATTTGATGTGAGTTCGGAGAGCACTATACCTGGTGTATTATCCACTTTCCAGTCTTGTGAATTTGGATCTGTTGTTAAGGTAACAGTAGGATTACCAGTTGATACTTTGGGTGGTTGTAAATCATTGGACTTCACCGACCATTCAGATATTGGCATATTCCCAGTGTTTTGATCTCTCTCCACTGCATCTGGCTTTCCCTCACTGCTGTACTCTGATTGGCAGCCAATATCACCAGGTCTGCACTGATTGGCTGATGAGGAAACACCACCTTCTTTGGATTGTTCAACATGGTAATTTGCAATCTTCCTTGTAGGGCTACTAGTTGGCGTTGACTTCCTACCGAATTTCGATGTGAGTTTGGTGAACGTTTTCTTGAGTCCACTTGTCGGTGATTCAGGTGAACTATGAGGCTGACCAGCAGCTGATGAGGTTTGCGTAGAAGTGCACTCTGTAATACCTTTTGGCAGTGATATACCTTTAGGGCGTTTTGCAAAGGCTTTGGTTTGCATGTCTGTTGTATTCTTGCATAGTTTAACAGTGATAGTTGGTAAATTCTGACTCCTAGAATCCAGGACAAAAAAAAATATAACTCTGATCATTATCATTTCTCACCAGATTGTTATCCTATGCAAGTCACAAAATGGTTGAAACTATCCATACAACAAATGTAAATGGCAAAAATATCATTTTCTCCTGAAAGAACCTCCCTAGACTACAATGTGTCCACATTTCTTGTGACATTGTGTCACTTTATATACATTTAAAATGTCACACATTCCAGTGAATAGAGTAAAGGCTGTTGAGAGAGGACTGATAGAACATATCTACCCTACCTTCCCTCTAACAATAATTGGTCTACTTACCTTCCCTCACTCCATGCTGTGAGGTCAATCTTTGCCGTGTACACCACCTCTACAGAAGCTATCCTGTCATGTGTTTCGTTGCAATTGGACTCTGCATGGAGTTCTTCCACTAACCACCATAGTGTTGGTATCTCTGTAATTATAACAGCACCATTCACACTCACTTGTGCATACCGTTGAAGATCACCCTCCAAATGTGCACGTTCAATCGACACCTGACAAAAAAACAAACAAACATCAAAACTGTCAAAAAAAGAGGATCACTGAAATCTGATAAAGAATACTATTCTAAGAATAGACAATAAATGTTGATGTCATTTGAACACATGTATATAGTACTATATTACATCAACTTATCACCCTGACTCTTCAAACAACTGAAGTTTGGATGCCTGAGAACTGAGGCCAGAACTGAACAAACTAAGTCCCATAACTGAACAAACCAAGTCAAGAAGTGCAATATCTGTCCATTACAGCTTTTCTAAATCTCCAATCTACTCCCATACCAAACTTTTCTGGAAGGCTTAATCATTCAGGTGATTTTTCACATATAACAAGGCCATTGCGAGTAAATCCCCATCCACCCCACCCCACCACCCCCACACCCACCCCCCACCCCACCCCCATGGATGGCTTGATCAAGTGATATGATTGGCTAATTTTGCCTTTCCATGCAGTACTTACATCTCTGCTACCTAGCACTTTTTAGCTGCTTTGGCCAAACCTGTGTTAAATTTGATGTCTAATTGTGTACGGAAAAAAGTATGAACTTAACCAAAGCGCATTGGTAGAATTTAACAACAGCTAGCAACAGTAGGAACAAGTGTGGACACCAGTAACTAAACAATTATACAAGATTATCTCTTGCATAGGATATCAGAAAAGGATAATATTTGACAAAGGACCCTTACTGTCCTCATTCTGTGGTTACTTTGCAGCAAACTGCAATATGACAACAAACTATTAAACATTACATTATATACTCACAAGATTAGCTCTTGCATAGAACATCAGTGCCATAGAATGAGAAAGGGTAAAATTTGAGAGGACACTGGCCTTTCTCATTCCATGGTTAATTTGTGCTTCAAACTGACAGCAAACTATAAACAATTTTACACTTACAAGATTAGCTCTTGCATAGAGTATCTGCGTAGCAATTTGACTTGCAGTGTGTGATACACTAGGACACATTTCACTCAGCACACATAGAGCTATGTCTTCTACGGGTATGTCTAAGCCAGCCTGGTGAGCTGTTGTCTGGACGATCCTAGAAATTGTATCCTGTCCAAGAAAATCAAGACACTATGTTAGATATCATCTTTGATGCCACAATAATTCCCATATTTGTTCCGCCCAAACTGAACTCCATCATTGCCTAAAATTCCAAGGAGTCCAAAAAGTGCTCTGGTTGGTAATGTGATATACTAAATTTCCACTTGGAATTTATTCTCAATGTTTTCCACTAAAATAAAATCCCTTGAAAATAGTTTTCATTCATAAATACCATGTATATCTTCCTAAATTAGTGAAAATTAGGTCCAGGTAATACAGCTGATTTCGCTTTTCAGTGAAAATTAAATCTGATGAAAATAGTGTTTGACAGTAATTAGTATTTGTGGGCATTAATATTTATCATTCTAATCAATGTCAAAGTTTGTCAGTCCAAGTGAAGTGCTTTCTGTTTGTTGACAAACATAATGAATTGCATCATGATCACTTTGTAAACAATTACTCATACTGAGTTATGTTCGCTAAGATAAATTTGGCATTAGTATTTACACAACATCCGTATTCATAGATGCCAGAGTTCTTTCTAAACCACCAACAGTCAATATGGTGAAGATTATTCTCAACGATTGTAAAATGAGAGATGGTACAAAATGAACAATACATATGAAAACTAAGATCACACTCACCAGTTTTGCACTAAAACTTTCGGTAGCTTCTTCTTTACTTGTTATTGCCCTGCTAAGGAAAGCATCTGCCTGCACTGCAACAAAACCAATCTCTTTCTTGATATGAGCTTTCCAATCTTCCTTTGAGAACCCATGAGATCGGCTCTTGTATAGTTTATGTAGGAGCTGCTGTGTCAGAGGATTTGATTGGCTGCCCGCAGCCTCAATCTCATTATCATTGCAGCATCCTTTCAGTACAAGTGTAAGGCATTGTGGGTACAACTTAAAAGCCCCAATAAGGCTTTGCTCCTGACTAGGTATTCTTGATAATTCATATTTGTATCTCTGAGAGAGAAAAAATGAAAGAAATTAGAGAATTTGAGAACCTATTCCAAATTCAGAGATTGAAACATATACACCAATGAAAGCTTTGGTAGCTTTAAACTCAAGATATTTTTTTCCACAATTTGATCAACTTTTAAATATTTTTTGCTTATTATATTTGCTGTTCACACTTTCCAAAGCATGTATGATCATCATAAACTCTAGTTTCCATTAATTACAGGAGATTTCGTCATAGTTTGAAAAAATGCTATGAAATGATGTATCAAGATCATTGAGACTAATCACAAGGTTTCAGGTTGAGATAGACACAATAAAGATAACATACAGACATCTCTTACACAGCATCTGTTCTGTATTTTGTTACATTTGTATTTGTTTTTGTTATCATTAACAACATACAGAGTAGATAGAGGCTGTGTAAGGGGTGTTTGTCTGTTATCTTTGTTGTGTCTACATGAATGAATATTCATGAGAACTGTTTTACATAGAAGGGTATAGGCACGCTGGACATGATTATTCAGTATGTAACTTGAGTATATAATATCAGATTCTGTTGACTCCCATGATGCAATAGCCCATAGCAAAGATACCCTATAGCTGCTGTTTTTTTTCCACAAAATCAAACTCTTTGGATGCAAGTCAAATTTTCTCTAGCCTTTCTTTATATTCTTTTCGTTCTGTTTTTCCTTGTGTGCTGTGTACTTCTTTGTTTTGTACGTAAATAAAATACAAAAATTAAAAAAAAAATTAAAAAAAAAGATACCCTATAAAGGCACAAGATCAAGTTGATGCTTCTCTGAAATCGGGGGGGGGGGGGGGGGGGGGACAAATTAATGAATGTAAAAGCATATTTTGTTGTTATGCAAACATTAGAGACTGTATTATTACAGTATATCTGTGGACAGACTACCAACCTGTAAGTATGCATCATAGTTGGATTTGACTTCTATAACTTTAGGTTCTGGATCTCTGTTATCCTGATTTACTACTAGTAACTGTACTTCATCACTTGTAAGATTTTGGCCATGCCTCAAAATACTGGTATTCTGTGAAAAAAAAATATGCATTTTATAATTACAAAATTACACACACACACACACACACACACACACACACACACACACATACACACACACACATGCACAGACACACATACACATATGTACATACATACATACATACATACATACATACATACATACATACATGCACACATGCACATATACACATAAACACACCCATTTATGTACATGCATGCACACATGCCCATGTGCTTATATGCACATACATGCATATGTGAATGCAGACAGACACAGACACACACTGTGCAGATTTAGAAGATGCAACCTTACAGAAAACTGATAAAGGCACAATGAACCATTCCAATTATTTTTCAATTCATTTATGTACGTACATGCACACATGCCCATATGCATATCCATGCACGTATGAATGCAGACACACACAGACACACAGACACACATGCATACGCATACACATACACACACACAGACAGACACAGACATAGACACAGACAAACACACACACACACACACATGCAGACACAGACAGACACAGACACAGACACAGACACAGACACAGACACAGACACAGACACAGACACAGACACAGACACGGGCACGTTGTTCAAATTTAAAAGATAGTTCCAATGTAACCTTACAGAAAACTGCTAAAGGCAAATGGAACCACACACATTCTAATCATTTTTCAATTCAATTTCTAAAGATATCTAATACTTTGTACTCAAAAGACTTCTCTGTCCTATCATAAATTCTCCATTAAGCGAAACGGTGATGTAGACAAAGGAAACTATGCGTACACAGAGCTCAACACATTCTTCATAATCATCTTCATTCTATTCATAAATTTTATCTGTTTTTTTTTTTTTACCTGTGATGCAGCCAGCCATGAATGACAAGCCTCTTTCATGGTTGGGTTGTCTTCATATTCCTGGATAATGTCAATGATGTCACTATATTTACTTAGAGGGTCCATCAATCCCATGGCTGTACTAAAGAACTGAATTTGAGTCTGTAACATGCATAGGAAACACTTGGCCACCACCTACAGGGGAAAAAGTAACAAAAACAAAACATTCATCTCTCTGATTTCATACAAAATTTCAAAATAAATCTTTTACTATATTTCATAGTAATTCATGGCCCAAAGTATAACTGACATTGGTATGAACCACTAGGAGATAAATACAACCACACAAGCTGAATCTGACTTTGTTTCCTAGGCAACAACCTCACAGGAAATATAGAAGATTTTCTATATTTTATAGTATTTCTCTGGTAATAATGACAATACAGTGGCCCACAAGGAGATAAACACAATCACAAAACTGAATCTGACTTTGTTTCCTTGGTAACCAGCTACAGTAGAATGTAACCAAGACAATATTTTTACCATTCTCATGTCATTATCAATTTATTTCAAAATTTGGCATTTAATTGTAATAACTAGTGATAGTACATATATTATGGGCTAGTTGGAAATATTATGGGCTAGTTGGAGACATAAACAACTACCCACTTTCACCCAGTTTTATAAACTACTTTTGTCAAACCGCATTTTTTGTCTCCCTTTTTACGCTGTTGATATTCTTATCTTCTACAGAATTTATTCTTATCTTCTACAGAATTTATTCACCACTGAAATATGCAATATTAAAAGTTTTAATATTTAAGAGAAAGAAAGCCAGCTGAGGCGCAAATCTTATCGAAGATTTAAACTCCTTTTTTTTTCTTGTACTCATTTACTGCTGATAGTATCTTAGTCTACCCTGGTAGTTACTATGATGTGTAGTCATTCTCTATGATCTCTTTCTGATGTATAATATAATGGACATTCTATCACAAATCTAGCTACGGTAAATCTCCTCCTGGGGAAGGGATGAACAGCACATAATGTCAGCAGTAATCCATCACACACACACTGTCAGATGGTTGATATTGGTTACCTTGTTCAGTTTACTACAAACCGAACCTCCAGTGTGAATGGTAAGTGATATATATATATATATATATATATATATATATATATATATATATCAGAGTTCCAATATCATAAGCTATCACTGTTGGTGGTAAAAAATGGAATTCTTTGCTAGAGAAATCCGTTTGACTATACGGTGGAGATGACTCGACTAATAGTACCTAAGAAACAAACCATTTAACTTTAAAAGATTCAACTTCATCACTACTGAGTATACACAGTACAAATCTTGATGGCTATTCCTAAATACTGTTTATCGTAATGGAAATTATATTAGTCATATCTCTATTAGATTCTAGAATTCCAACAAGCCAAATGTCAATTTTTCCATTTACAAAATATCACTAAGTCTGACTTGATAACTTGGTAATATCAATCAGCTATGACTGACTTATCTATATTAGAAATCAAACTAAGAAGTCTAGGAATAATACCAGGATTAACCAGTCATGGGTCACGTTAATGCTTCACATATAACTCAGAAATAAAAATCCATCTCCAGGTCAAGTCCATGTAAAAGATAAGTCAGACTTATTTCTACCTTTAGTACACTTGTATTGATTACTGCTATCAACTTAAAAGAAAAGTCCAGTCAGACTTATTTCTGTCTTAAGTAAACTTGTATTGATTACTGCTATCAACTTAAAGGAAAAGTTCAGTCAGACTTATTTCTACCTTTAGTACACTTGTATTGATTACTGCTATCAACAAACAAATGATTTGGGGTGATTAAATAGCATCTTGGTAAATTTATTCAACTTTGAATTTTTGTATAGGAGCCCCTACTGCACTTATCATGTATTCAGCCATTTTTGGATTTCCTGCAAGGGATTATGGGAAAACATCTGGTGATGACATCATAATATACCACAATCTCTTTGTATGCATCAAGACATTTGGGTATTCATACGCTATAATATAGTATTGAGACTTTAAAGAATAAGGAGAAAATGTACATTTACAGTCTTAGCTTCTGTGAAATTGCAACTCTGTGGTGAATTGAATTTCGATAGATCGAATCATCTCATAAATAAATGCCTGTACTGAACACTACCTATACTGGTATGCATATTTACAATATGTGCAAAACGTGAAAAACGTGAAATTGATAACGCTAACTAAACGTAATACAGACAACTTGACAAGTAATATTAAATTGCATTAATATATCTATGAGAGAAAATACAATGTATATATGATTTATATGAAAAAGAAAATTGAAGAACGTTAATTAAAAATTGATTTTTTTTTCAGTGAAAAAAACCTGAAGTGCAATAGACTTTAGTAGGACTAAATTAGACATGTCACATTCCCTCTTTGAGGAGTCTATACACAGAGATTTAGTATCAGTAAAATGCCAAGCATCGATAACAGAACACAGGCAGGCTAGCTATTGCACTGATGGTGAACTGATAGTATTCTAGTATTTTATACCCTTGTGTATATCATTCACACTACAGTTATTGCTTATCTCTGGTCATGGAAAGGTCAAGACACTTTGATTTCATACAACTAATGGGCTGCCAAGTCATACATATCTTGCTAGGAAATGGACCACTATCTACAAAGTTTCCAATTTCATTTCTTGACTTGTAACAAGTCTTTGCAGAAGGCACACCCCCCCCCCCCTCTATCTTATTAGGAAATGGACTTCTATCTGCAAAGTTTCCAATTTCATTTCTTGACTTGTAACAAGTCTTCGTAGAAGGCACACTCCCCCCCTCCAATATCTTATTAGGAAATGGACTTCTATCTACAAAGTTTCCAATTTCATTTCTTGACTTGTAACAAGTCTTTGTAGAAGCCACAGGCCCCTCCCCTCCCCTCCAATATCTTATTAGAAATGGACTTCTATCTACAAAGTTTCCAATTTCATTTCTTAACTTGGAATGTCTTAAAATGGACAAGTCTGAAATTATCCATTTTAAGACATTTCAACTTTCTCCATTGTCTCACCATTTGTATCCATGCTATTGTTACACAGCATTGTTCTCTTCCAGTCAAATCAATTGAGGTTAAAAGAGGAGCAGTTACATAGAGTTGTTCAAACAAATACAATTACAATACATGTATGTATCAATTTTGTAATCAGTGGCAATATATCCTCTAATAATGAAACATATTTTTATTATTTGTCAAAAAAGATAAAACTGGAGTTTCTAGTTAGTCACTATCATACAGTAAGGGGTTGCGTAATAGTACATCACAAGAGATTACTTTGTGTCGTAGAGCGTCAAATTAGCTTCATAAAGGGTACAATGATAAATGGATAATCAGTCTCAAAGTAGTGAAGTTCATTTTTGCATCATCATGTCACATTTATATATTTATTTACTTATTTATTTATTTATTTATACATTCATTTATTCACCTGTTCATTCATTTAGTTTGTGACTTCGTGGGTGGAAATGTTTAACTTTATAAAATGGACAGTGTAAATTTTGTTTTATCTACACTTTCCCAAGCTCTATACTGAGAGTAAAGCACGGATTCTAAGCTACTAAAAGATATGTGATAAAGCAGCAGTTAGACAGCTGCCATATGCTATTTCAAAATTGTGGAAAGCATGCCAAATTACCGCACATGACAAGTAATATATATGGCTAGAACATGGTTAAAAACGTGTGACCTGTTGACTTTCTACATCAACTGTATTTTTGTAATAACATTTGTTCAAAAGTATGGTCTATTGACTTTACACACCAACTGTACTTTGGTTGTAACATGGTTCAATAGTAGCATGTTTCAAACTCACTGTGTTAGACGCTAACCTCTTGCCTTTCACAGCCCAGAACGATGTAGTCTCTTTTACTCTATGTGTAGTCATTCTCTTATGATCTCTTTCCAAACGTATCATCAAACGGACAAATTCATTGAAAATCTCACTAAATCTCCTGCTGGGGATGGGATGAACAGCACATGTCACTAAATAACCCATCATACACTGGCAGGCAGTTCTAATTGGTTACTTCATTTAGTTTACTACAAATTCAACCTCCAGTTTTAATGCAAGTGACATGAGGATGCAATAATACCACCACATTTACATCAAAACTCCAATAGTCTGTTGGTGGTAATAAACTGAATTCTGTGCTAGAGAATTCCACTTTACTACTATACGGTGGAGATGATCATATTAAAGTTAATGCCTATTGGACTAAACTTTAAAGAAAGACAGCAATTCAAGGAATAGGGAACATGCAAACCCGCCATGTTGAATGTTGCATCATGGGAAACGTGATCATAAATACTAATCAATTAGTATTGTAAACAATGTTGATACATTGTTTGTAACCACAAATACAGTGAACAGCATAGTTATTCTGACAATTGTGGGAGGTTAATTTTATCAGTAGCTCCAGATTAGGTATTACAGTAACCACAGATAATCGCATAGTCCTTTGCGTCTGAGCATGCTCAGTCTCAATTGCAAGTCCCCTATTCTAGTTACATTTTGTCACTGTTATGCATCAAAGCCAATGGACTTAAATTTCTTAAATATGACAACAGTGATCAATCTAGCCATAATCTCTGAAATCTCTACATCCACTTTACAAAGGAGATACTATAAAATAATGGATAATGATTAGTTAATAAGAAAAGTACTTTACTGGGTAAAATATTACATTGTTTAATTGGTGAAATTGAAAATACTTTCATCCACTTGTCAATTTAAATAATTATGATTACTATAATCTGAACAGACTATCCAGATAATAATACTTGAATGAATTAAGTGATTCAAAATAATCAACGTAATATATATCTGTGCACACTTGTAAGCCCTAACAAATTGACCACAACAACTGTTTTTCTTCAAAATTGTGGATCAAAATTACTTTCTATGTATTTATACTGTTGTGCTTACTGACATATGTATGGTTGCTTAGTAATTATGTATCATTACACATAGTGGTTTCCATTATTGCACTCTAAGTACTGTACATTTATAAACCTTGACACAAACCTACAGTGACACAATATCCATTATATTTCCTGGGAACTATATAATTCCTGCTGCCTATCTAAGTGTTTAGGATTAAATCATTCACATAACTTCAATCCTAATAGGTCCCCATTTATACAGTTGGCTGGATTGACTAGGGCACAATGGTGGTCCAAAATCTTGTGTAAGGACTTTTAACCTCATTCAGAAACAAATGGCAGCAGTATTACAGACTGTAAAGGGTTGAACTGGCAACATGCAGTTTACTAACCATGCAGCCATTCTTGAACATCACAACTCCACATTGGTCATTAGTACCAAACAAATTCATAATCTTGTGAATGTGATTCCAAGGAACTTTTGTAATCATTTGTTGAATTAGATTACGGTACATGTGTAATCTCATTACATGCATAATATAGAGGCGCCAAGTATTAGCGAAACTAGTCCTTTGAAGTAGTATATTGCGGCCACACATCACGTACAACCATGTACTACCAAGCAACAGACATACATACTTTGGCCTGAATATTCCCTTGTCTTGGGCACCTTCATATGTAACCTGAAAGATTCAGGTATTGTTTGTGTTCATGTGTGTACATTCAAGGGGGGGGGGGGGGGGGGGGGGGGGGGGGGGGGGTTACATAACTGGACCAATGACTTGGATCTTTCAGACTACTTCATGTAATACTTCTTTCACAAGAAGGCTATAAAGTTGGTTTCCAGAACATTGCATACTTGCTGGGATAAGATAAGACATGTAGTGATGTAGTGAAAGTCACTTTTAGACTATTACTTACTGTGAATGATCCCAATACTCTGAATGTATTCTCAAATTAAATTATGAAAACGTTTCTTTATCATAGCCACACTGCCCCTTCAAAATTTTACCTTCCTCGTGAAAATAATAATTCTGCAACATTGCAAAATAACCAAATTGATAAATTCAATTATCAATACATCTATGTCATGGTAGATTACTTTTCGTTGATCATACTCGCTGAAGTGAAAATCAATAAATTATTCCATAATTCACTGAAGTCTATATTTTTATCTTAGCATGGCATGTTTCTGTACATCTAATTCTATATACATGTATATGTAAATTTCTGTTTGGTTGATCAAATTCAAGTTTAAAAAAAAATTCCCTTCATTGGTTTTGATTGAGACGAATACTAGAAATTGACTGTATTATGTCACCTAAAATTTGCTGTGAGTGTTGTTGAAATATTTAAGTTACTGACACAATAAACATTTACATTGTCATATCACAACCACTGACACTATAGGAATGAATGTCATCAGTTTGTTTGTTGATTTAAACTTTGTTCTCAGTCTGCCGAGTTCTAAAGCATGTAATGTCAAATGATATACAGTGTGCTCCACTGGAATTTTTTTTTAAATTTTATAATTAGTTATACATGTAATGACCGTAGCGTAGTCCTGTTGAATTGGCTGTAGACATAGACTAAAAGATTTGGATTTTCATCACTCCCGGTGCTTCTTCCTGATAGGTTCACTTTTCACATTTTTTAAAGAGAAAAGCAAGGTTCTCTGCAGGATAAATATTAAGGATAATGGCTAATTTACATATCATTTTTTTTTTACAAAAAAATATTTGCATATCATTAGCATATCATTTACATATGATGTTGGTACAATGGTAGTCATCTCTGGAGTGGTTGAAAACGTAATAGCATTTTGAAAAGAGAACACTGAGAAATCACAAGTGTTCTCAGTATCATTATTGCTACTATGGAGTAATGATATACTTCACTGATCCAAATTCAATTTGAAAGTTGAGATACTAGTACGGTCTACTCGTGCAGTGCTCTAGTAGTAAGGCCTGCACACAAAACAAGTACCTGAGAAAACCTGTGTTATTCAGTAGGGTCAAACTGAACATCACCCTTACATACAAGATATATCGAGTTGATTTTAAATCAAACCACTGGAAATGGAGAGATGTCTATACACTCTCATTCTGCTCATACAATGGCTACGATAACCCAGCCAGCACTTAGCACGTTCAACCCCAGACTGCAGTGTGAGCTAACTGTTAAATGCTTGGCCATCAATAACCCCATCCGTAAGTACATGCACAATGGAGTAATGTATTTAACAAGCATTTAACCTTGTTGGATCTGGTGTATACATGGTTGATTCAAACCTTATTTGCTTCACGTTGATAAAGTATGAATTACAATAATTTGAGGGTTGCATGGACCGAACTCTTGATAAATTCCCAAGTTACACATGAAGGAGTTCCATTATCTGTTCACTGCATTCTTCACTATTCAATGCAAATTCTCATCAATATTTTAGTAACCCTTCCTGTAGTGAATGTATTTATCGTTTACCTTTGATCATAAATACTTCAGAGAGAAAGAGAAAGAGCGAGAGAGAGAGAGAGAGAGAGAGAGAGAGAGAGAGAGAGAGAGAGAGAGAGAGAGAGAGAGAGAGAGAGAGAGAGAGAGAGAGAGAGAGAGAGAGAGAGAGAGAGAGAGAGAGAGAGAGAGAGAGAGAGAGAGAGAGAGAGAGAGAGAGAGAGAGAGAGAGAGAGAGAGAGAGAGAGAGAGAGAGAGAGAGAGAGAGTGCTAGCACTGCTGTTATCAGTACTTTGTACAATTTTCTTATCAGGTTAAAAATGACAAAACCTGGACTTAGGTCTGTATAGCAATCAATAAAAAAAGGTCTTATCTTCTGTTTCATGCCTTTATATGTGAAGTCATCCACTAAATACTGTTTACATTTGAACACTTTGACGTGGATGTCAAGTAAGGTCAAGTCGTTTATCAGACAGGATCTGACCACTGTCTAAATCAATTTTACAATCTCCTTCCACAACATAACTGCAGAGATGTAAAAAAAGAGCCAAAGGTCAGCAAAAACAACAACTTACTTTCAGCATTTTAAAGTATTTTACTTTGCTACTTTCAGTTCTTTAACAAAGACTTGTGTACTGCAGTGTTAACCCCAGTAATAGAAATACAACATCGTAAACCACAGGCATTATGGCTCTGTCCGAATTCTACCCACCAAGAGATATATATATTCATATTTCATTGCTTCAACAGAAATATGTGGTCTGGCTTGCAAGAATGTACAAAGGAGAAAATCAAGAAAACCAGGCATAGTCTGTCAATAATTCTCACAAACTGTACTGTATATCATTGTATTGGGAGCCCTGGAAAAGTGACTCACTGAATGGGGAACTCGGGTAGATTTTACCTACTTTATATCCCTTTAAAATTGCTGGTATAAAATTTGGACCTCCTTTATTTAAATCTACAATCTTCCATGTACATGTACTTCAAAAATTCGCTATATGCCAAAAATGTCATACATACAAAATATACAACAAATACATGAGATGATGTTCACGAAACCTCAGTTTCCAAATTTCAATTTTACATCATTGTATTCACTCTTTCTGTTCATTATTTGACATAGAATATATATATTTTTGATGATGCTAGTCAACAGAAAGTTAAATAACCCTACGTTCCAGAAGAATTAAGTCTTACAAATAGACGAAGGAGCTTTGCCAGTCTTGGGTATCAGTTATACAAAAAGTTTCTTACTGTTTGAATGTTTGAATTCAAATCAAGATGGTTTTACCTTTTTTTAAAAAACAAATTCCATTCTCAAATGTTGTTGCATATTTCAGGCATTGGGATAAGTTTGGAATTGTTAGCGAGTCTAATAGTTCATTCCCATTTGACAAGATCAAGTAGGAAGTTCCTTCTGTTGAAGACTTCATTTTCACTTACCTGAACATTCTCATCATTTCTTGTTGGATTTTCTCCATCTTTGATCATGGAAGTTACCAGGGCAACCGCATCTTCCCTGACTTGTAAGCTGACAGACTTTGTTGCTGAACTTATATCATGTGATATTTGTTGTAGTTGCACTGATGCCTCCCAGAATGGTGTATCGCGTAGGGCACCGACAAATGTCTCAGCTAACTTGGCAGCTGAGCTGCATAGGAGATCTAAAGCATCTAAATACGTGGTACTGTAGTGTTGCACTCCTTCTAGCTGTGACTTGAAAGTATCTGGCATACTTGTATGGAACATTGAGCGACTCTGGTGCTCTGAAGGTTCGTGTTTAGACTGTTTTGAGGAAAAAAATTGTTTCTTCAAACCAGCCATTGTAAATTTCTCAGTTCTGCTCCCTTAGTTCTGACCGTGTCGTTTGTAGCACTAGGCCATCATTCATGGACTACTAAGTACATAAAAGCGGATCAGTGTGTTATATACCAACGGCATTATCTCCACCATTAGCACTTGCAGACAAACTCCCAGAGGACATACTCACTATCATTAGACCCCAGCAAATTGGCTCATTGTGGGTCTCCCAAGGAAAACAACTGTACACTTGATGGCTGTGGAGATATCAACATTGATTGAAAGTATGTTTAGAACAGGTATCTGCAGACAGCAAAGGCAACTTTACATTTTTCGCAATAAATTTCAATTTTGTTAAATATATATATACGTACATAACAATAATAATATTAATATGTGATTAATTAAAGTTGTTTACAGTGCCCATCGAGAAGTAAACAAAAATAAAACAATACAACTCTGACCGCAATAATGCTCCGACGTCATAATATCTTATGCAGGATCACAGCATAGCGTTAATAATTACGTTATGTCAATAGTGGAACTTTCTAATTTGGCTCTGTAATTCTAAATTGACAAAACTCCGAAGTGTTCAAATCCAGTCACAGAGCCAAAACGTGAAACGACTTTGGGTACTACATGGATTTCTTGCACTAGTCAATTATATAAATTTGCGGACGACTGGATTCAGATGTGAGACGCGTATGATGCGAGTGGAACTCGAGCAGACGAGATAACATACCATACTACTAGACTAGTCGCAGTGTCCACTGAGATGCGTCAAGCCTTTGGAACTACGACAACGTTAGAAGTAAGACGTTTACACGGAGTCACAAAACCACGAAATAGACAAACGACCCACAACTTACGAGCGCGTTAACTCCAAAAGGTGATGCCCTATGACGTATTGTGGCTATATTTACGCTATATTGTCAGTTGGAAACTGTTAACTGTGTCGTGTACACTATTCACACCTACCTCCACGAAACTTTCAACTCCGGAAGCAATTTACCAGAGGTTAAACTTCGTTTTTGGCATACTATAGCTATATATGGTTATGGATTCAACTATATATTTTAGGGGATAAGCACTATAACTTTGTTTTTCAAAGTAAATGAATCATTTAAATGCCTATCAATCATTCGTTATTCATGTACTATCACGATCTGAATGCAATAAAATTACTCTTGACACAAATAATGTTTAACTCTTTTGAGGAGAAAAACTACCAAGGCTTGATGTTTCGTATACATTCTCGACATTACCCTATGACCCTGCGCATAATGGAATGTTAGGGGTCATTTGAAGGTCACCGCCACACAGACTACTTGCCGACTAGACGTACTACTCCACTGGCATTCGCAAGCTTGCCCAGACCCCAGAACCTGCAACTGTAATATCTTTATAATCTTCGTGGATTTCTGTCTTTCGTTGAAAATGGCTTCTTTAACATCTAACGAATGGTACACCGGACTGAAAGAATATTATGACAAAAACGCATCAAAACTGAACATGCCTCGAATGTTTGAAAAAGACCCAACTCGTTTCGACAAATTCAGGTAAAAATATGACTAACATGGCTATAACGTTACATGGCATGGTAACCTTGAAGTTGCACGACATTTTGTATTTTGAAAAACAGTAATTCATAAAGGTTGCAAAGTTGGCATTTACACCGGAATACGGTACAATGCACAGTGCTGAGTGCATATTATGTTGCAATATTTGGGTGAAGACATCCATGGCCATGCGATGCATGATGGCCTTGCACATTTTGTTTGGAACCTGGGCCAGGGAAAGCCGGGTATGAGAGAGATATATACCGTAGGAAAGTCGTGGCCAGTTTCATTTCCTTATAATCGGTACAACCGTTTCATCGAAACTACTATAAATTCACATAGAATAAATGACTGCATGTTTTGCAAAGTTTTTACGTGTAACTGTCAGTGTCACCGTAGTCGTGATCAATGTCGTCTGCAAGTTCCGTCACAAAATCGGGGGTAGGCGTTTCAATTTTTGCAAACAATAGTTTCAGAGTTCTAAAAAATTTGCAAATTGTTGCACGTTTCTTACTGTGTAATATTGAGTGCATAGTATTTCCAGCAGTAAATTGATAACTAGAAAATAAATATGTAAATCGTAAACATAGATATATCAATTACCATTGTACAATGTAGTATGATAGAGTATGTAAATTAATTAAAAATTTGGATATGATATTGAATTTTTTTCAACTACTGTCATGATGTTAGTTATTATTCTTTTGTATATGATAATCTATAAAGTTTGTGGTGTACTTATTTTTTTTAATCTGTTGAATTCGGAGAAAACATAGGATGACAGAGCCCTTAAAACAAAAACAAAAGTCTACACTGTGTCCATATAGGGAAGTTCCCCCTGTATAGTATAAATTTGCATAACAATTATATTTTGCTATGTCACAGCTAGCTGTAGCATGAGAAAGTGAAAACCCCATCTTCCTGGTACATCTAGCACTGCAAATTCTGACATTTCGAAATAAAATACTAACAAAGGTAAATTATCAAATATAGGTTATGTTCTATCATAAACAGTAAGACAGTATCCTCTCTCACATATTACAAATGGGAAAAAAAATTATTTTAAATTGTGACTTGATTTTAATTTTTATGACACTTCCTTGACAAGGAGGAACTCCATGGTATATTTAGTATGTTGTTCAAAAATGGCAATATCATGTATACCACATGTACAAAGGGTCATTGACTTCATGTAACTAATTTAAAACAAATGCTCAAATCAGTAGACACCAATCAGCACAGTAAGCTTTTGTTGCTGTGGTGATAAATGAATAGATAATGTAAATTTTTAGATATTAGAATTTATTGATTTTCTTCTATAACCAGCCACCTTCAGCATATTGAAGATTTTGCTGATAAACAATAATTTGTTCATATAACATGTATAATGACATGGCAAAGTAAATATGTTAACAGAACGTCTAATGAACTATTGATCACTAATATTCCTGAAGTGCTCATCAAACAAATTTCTCCCTTAACTTTATTGTTTACTTACTTACTGAAAATTGTATTTTATTTTTATTTATTTTTTAAATTTTATTTAAGTAATAACACATGCCAGTGAGGGCAATATCACCATTTAGTGCCTGCCCAAGGGTTGACACTCTTTACCAAAATTTTGATGATGCCCGAGCCGAAGGCTCGGGCATCATCAAAATTTTGGTAAAGAGTGTCAGCCCGAGGGCAGGCACTAAACGGTGATATTGCCCGAGCGCATGTGTTATTAATTTTATTACACCATCCCTCGTAAAGCTCACCTTTCTGTGTACGGACTTCAGCGTAAAATGTAGTCAAGGACTCGTCTAATGTTGCGGCGGTGAAAGTTTCCATTGCGCGTTCTCCATATCCAAATTTGGAACCGATATAATCTTTAAAAACAGAGACGGAATGATTGGTAGCAATTTTTGTGTTCTTACTGTCCAATCCTAATAAAATGTCATCGAGTTCTGTACCGGAAAGGTTTGCGTGTCTTACTGCGGCAGTCGCCATGTCTGAACGAAAGTAGTGAACGACAATTTGTTATGCGCAGAAGCAGTGCGCAGTGGTTCAAACAACTTCAGCGGGCAATAGTCCCGGGCATTAGTCTCTGCACGAGCGGGCAATATCATGTGATACGAGTCTGACCAATCACAGCCTTCAGAAGAACGCCGAGGTGTAATAATTCATTTTATTTTTGTTTTATTTATTTATTTATTTATTTATTTATATATTTATATATTTTTTTTTGAGGGGGGGGGTAATATTTAAAATTTGAGTCCCATTAATAAGAAGATGGGCATATGATGGGAAAGATAAGATACAAGAATACAAATGTGACCGTGACAAGTGAAGCATTCAAAGATTATAGGTATTGTAATGTGAGAACTTTTTCAGTGTGACTTGTGCTAAACATTTTAGTTCTTGAGATAAATTTAGGACTTTATTGAAAAGTGAAACTGTATTTGTGTGATTGAACTGTTAAAATTTTGTTTTAATTCAATATGTCACAGACTTGCAAAAATCTTGTAGTAATAACCAACAGAGTTTGAAATTTCAAAGATGTGACAGTGTCTATTTAGTACATTGTACTAAGTTATTCCAGTCATCATGAATTAGCAGGTTCAATTTTTCCATTATTTAGAGAGATTGATGCTAACGTCTGTTGGCATTTATTTCTGTATGGCACACTTTATTAAGCTCAATTTAAACTACAAGAAGTCTCATATTGTCATAAAAAATGACTTATTTTGTCATTGAGCCCTGTCGTATAGAAGAAAAGGTCAGTGGTTAATTATGCATGGTGATACAGTATTACTGTATGTGTGTCCTAATACTGATTGTAAAAGCAGACACACTGAGAATTGTGATAGTATAGGGATATACATGTGGGTATTATGGAGACCACTTTGTATTGATTTATGGGGAGGGAACTGGTCTGTAGCAGGGATCATTGGAAATACCAGATACATGGATATATAATGTAAGATTTAATGTATGAGCAATGAAAGAATACAAAAATATAGGTACACTTCTTTAACTTCCTGGGAAACAGTGCAATCCATGGTACCCTCTTCAGTTTATGCTTAACGTAACACCCTCTATTCTACCAGATTCTCATATTGATAGTAATGTAAGTTTTTATATAGCACTTTTCCCACTCCGGCCTTGGACCTATAGCAGCAAAGTAATTAACTACCCCAACTTCATGGGTGGTGGGGAGGGGTGGTATACATATTACAATCCATTGGACAGGAGCCTGTGTAAATCTATAGAATTAAATCCTTCACATAACAACCTCTATCCTTCAAGGTCCCTAGTTATACAGCTAGGTAGGCTGGGGCTCATGCAATCATGGTTCACATCTTGTCCAGCTTTCGCCAACCTGTAGTTTTTTTATGTGCAAACATTTTATATCACCCCTGGTAGAAAGAAGACTAAGCCATTCAGAATAAAATGATTGAAAGTAACAACTTGCACACTTATTCTTAGCTATTCAACCATAATGACTTGTAAATATGTGAGATCATATACCTGGCATTCCTTCTGCACACAGACAGGAAGACATAACAACTTAAGACATGTATAATTTTTCATGCCTATTCAAAAAATGATGAATCATGTATTATATATATACATGTATTTCTATAATAAATTGAATACTACTCATCATATACACATGTCTTGAAAGTGTAGACATCTAATATGTGAAAGACATTTGCAGGGTTATGCATTCTGTTTTTAGTACAACCAAGAGGGGGAGAGAGGTACAAGAGATGTCTCTGTACCTCTCCCCCCTCCTATCCCTGAAAAACAACTACAAACAATATCAGATTATTTAACTGAATATTTTCATTACAGAAAAGGAATAATTTGAAATCGAATGTAAAACTTGTAATTTTATTCTTTTTCCATTAGAATAATATTTGCTTTAGCACACAGGTACTACATGCGGGAATTGATTGGTTACCAAAAGGAGGTGGGGTCAGGGGTCAAGGGTCAGTGCTTTTTATGGCAATGTTTTACACAAGTTATGTGTGTGTGGTGAAGTAGGGGTTTAATACCAGCAGATTAAAGAATCATAGCACTAGTAGACTTGGAAGGCAGAGCGAAAATTAAAATAATCAAAATAGTAGTTAGGATAGCAGAAATAGTAAGTAGCGTTAGTCCTTCAAGTCTACAGGTAGGCTATCGCGTAACTTGAGCGTGATATCAGTTTACAGCTTAGAATACTCTTGAGGAATTATCTTTGTTTTGCATTCCCAAAAAATCAGTTGAAGTAAATTTTAATCAAGCTATAAATTTGCATTTATTGTCATGAGAAATGTGATCGTTGATGTAGATGACTCTCGCAAATCACTTGTTGAATTAACACAGAATTTTAATTAGATTGATCCAAGCATATATTTCAATAAAACTGCCTTTTACATTTTTGTCAAAAGAATTAGACAGCATGAATGAAGAAAGCCATATCAAATTTGTAAGCCTTGAATCGTGAAATCAAGAATATTTCATCGCAACAAATAATTCATTCAGCCAAACTTTATTAGATAACTTTGAAATCCAATATAAAAGCTTCTTAGGCCTTAGGCTATATCCATGATCATGTTACAGCATTTGATTCTGACAAAAGAAATTATTAAACTGTGAAATGTTCTTGTAGAATTCTAAAAGATCACTGATTGAAATTGTTCAAGAGTGAATAGTGATGAATAACTCTTCCTGTAAGTTACCTGTTATTTTAATAGAACACATTTTGTATAAACTGTAGAATTTGTTATAATGTTGATATTAGTTATGGACAATATATGAAAACATTATGTACACATCACTATCGATCTGTCTTTTTGTAGATTTAGAGCATTCTTGTTCAACAAATGCTGACTTTATTTTAATTAGCACCCCTCCCCATAAGGGGGGGGGGGGGGGGGGGGGGGGGCTATTACAATGGGCGCCATCTGTCGGTCTGTAATATGTTATTTCTCTGACATGCAATATCTGATATCATTCAAACCCGGCACGAAGGTAACATGTCATATGGGACATATGCATGTCACTTTGTTTCGTAACATATGGAAACTTCACCGTATCCTGACCGTATTTTGTCGTTAAAAATCATGATTTACTGTGTAACTCGAAAACTCTAATACATAGAGATTCCATTCAAGTGTCTATCTCCATATTATAAGGTGTAAGTTCTCTTTTAAGACTTTGACCTTTGACTTTGCCTTTCTGTGTTGTGTCTCTACAAAGACTTGTTTTGAAATTGATAAAGTATTTGTGTCTGAGCTGTGTATGCATTACATTCAACAATTACACCATTAAAGTGTATGTATAACAGTTTTGTTGACACCGTAGTTGACTGTGATAATTCATGATGTGGATAATTGTACAGTTTAGAAATATATAAATTTAGTTTTACATAAACAGTGTGACTGTCCATCACATACCCATATGTACAGACCCTTTTGTTCCCTTGTATTGTTTTATATTTGGCATTTCTGCACATTGTTTATTTGCATCATTCATATCAGTGTCTTACCAAACTTACTTAGTTAACGTCAGTTATTTCTACTGAGTTGCAATCACTATATATTTACAAACAGTATGTATGAAATATGAGAGCCATGTAAAACTTTTTTCAGTGCAAAATAGGATGAAGACATGAACGCAAAGTCAGTGCTCCTTCGAGCAGTTTTAATTTCCCACATATGCATATTGTTACCCATAATCCCCATAATTATATAGCGGACCTGGTAGAAAGAGGATTAAAAGCATTTACCACTTGTGTTTGTTGGCAAAATATAATTCTTGACACTTTGTTTAAAGTATAATACATAAATACCAGTAACCATAAAATGTTTTACTGTGGAAATCAAGGTTTCAGCTTTAATACTATGATAAATCCAAACCAAACTATTTGCGATTACACAAGTGAATGATAGTGGTTCCTCTGTTTCATGGATATAAATCACCTGTGATCAAGATGGTGTAAACTCTGGATGTCCCAAAAAATGTCCAAGATCATGAAGTCATCAGAAATGCCACTCTACTGTGACTGAGTACAATTAAACTAACATCCGTTCAAAAGCTTATATCAACATGTAACACCAACAGTTTTAATTTGTGGCAGACTGAAATCATGATTGCTGCTGATGTATATGTGGATACCATTTTAAAACTCGAACTATAAAGGGTATTATTTTTAGACTTGCCTATTATTTATATCTACATCTTTGGTACTAAGTGAAAACAAAAAACACAGTAGTTTTTTTGTACTAATTTATGATTTACTGTAGAAGATTGACATTTTGCTTTCATCAGTGGACGTGTATAATTGATAAACAGTAAGGGGAAATCATGTACATTTTAACTACAGATGACATCAAACTCAGTGACAGGAATTTTATACTGGGTTCCCTTGCATCATTAAAAATCACAATCAGTACTGCTACAACTAGTCCTGCTAGCAGCTCAGTCAACGAAATGAATGTATCTATGGAGCAGTTATTTTTTTAAATGTGGGGGTCCTGAGTTCCAGAATACCGTCAATATATATAGCTTTGCAATGCCACAAGGAATGCTTTTAAAAAACAAGGACAAAAGGATAAGTCACCAAAAGTTAGATACTGTATAATAATGTATTTACTCTTATGTACTCATTTTCTTAGATAGATTCTCTGTGTGGGTACCAATCTGATTAAAATCTGATGTAGATGTCGGCTAATCGTTCATTGCTATTTTACCTTCGTTATTTTGTCTGAATTGACCTTCGTGGTACATGTTTACGTTTTTATACTGATCGCCTCCTCTACATCTGAACTGGTGCCCATGCCCACGCCGTTCTGCTCAGTGAGCAGCTATTATCGTTTGGCTCAAATGTACCAAAAGAGACACTCAAAGTAAAAAAAGTTTTGTCACATGCACTACTGTAGTTTCAAAAGAGTACCTCAGACAGTCAAGGTGAGGCTTTATTGAAAATGTCAGAGGATCTCATGCCTGATGGTAATAATTACTGGTATGTCTTTACATAGGCAGTTTAGTGACTCTGGTATTTCAGTTATGATCTCCAACATAGACTTTGAAACTGGAAGTTAATTCCATCAGATAATTAGGCCAGGTATATTTAGGTGGCACTGCTGCTGTATGTATTTTTGGAAGGTTCATTTGCGACAATAGTTTCACCCCAAATCTCTACTTGAACTTTTAATTTAAATGTCAGATTTTTTATTATTTTAAATAGTATTATTTTATGCGATGTAGACAAAAATTTGGAAAGAAATGTATCATGTGTGATACTAAGACTGGAAGATTCATCATGGTGTCTGAGTGGTTTCAAAAAAAGAAACAAGAACTAATCGGTCAGGCTAAGATTTTTATTACCTGTAAGAAATTATCATACGAAAGGAAGAATTATTTAAAACACTACAAGTATTACTTATTTTGTTGTAATTTCATTGTTCTCTTTGTGTATAACTTCTGTGATATCTTCTTTATTCTACTTTTTTCAGAGGTAGATAAATCTCATCATCATTTTATTCTTTCATCATTTTTATTTTATTTTTAACTCAGTTATGTGGCTGCATTTGCTGAAAAAATTATCAAACCCTATCAACATCCTCAAAATTTTACAATTCGATGACAAATGATTGACAAATTTATTACCACTCTTTACAAAAAAAGAAATCAAGTTAGTACACTAAAAGGTCCACATTAGTTGTGAAAAGCTGTTGTTTGGCAGAGTTATAGAAAAGTTGGTACAGAAGGATCCCTGTAATCCTTATTAAGATAACACTAATGCAGTGACCTGGAATTGAAACATGGGCCTTGAACAACTTGTAGACATATCACTCTACTAATTACCGCAATATCCAGTAAAAAAAAATTGATGTATTTGTAGTGGGCAAAAATTGCTAAGAAAACAGTGAAAGTTGTAACTACTGGGGGCTGTAAAGTCGGTAATATTGAAAATAATCCTGGACAGCTCAAGGAACAACATGCACATGGTATGTTAATCCAGATATTGAAGAGTACTAGGTCATGAAATGCCTGTCTGTTCATTTGTAACATTTGCCTTCAGGATGTTTGGATAGTGAAGAGGGAAGATAATCAACACTTAATTGACAACATTGTCTCACTTTTACCATCAAGTGGGTCAGTTTCACTGCAAGGGTTAATTTGTCTGACAGTTCTAACTGTATTTCATAGGTTGTTACTCTAGCAATAGAGGTTTCATTTAATATGATGGTACTACTCTGGCAATCAAGGTCTCGGTTTACCAAGATACTACGCTGAGCAATCAAGGTCTCAGTTTACCAAGATACTACTCTGGCAATCAAGTTCTCGGTTACCAAGGTACTCCTCTGGCAATCAAGGTCTTGGTTTTACTACTCTGGCAATCAAGTTTGAAAGCTTGATTGAGATAGTTTACTTGCTTGAAAACTGTTTTCAAAATTGAGGCGTCAATTTTCTAATACCCCGGTAAGTTCTCCATTAGCATTATGACATAACATAGACACATGTCTCTGTCAGATCTTCATCAAACTATAAGGCCTCTGTTTGCAGCAATGTTAAAAGACATTCCCCAGCAGACATCATTTTCTTCAAGCAAAATACAACCCATAACACCAAAGTAAAGCATTTTCTGTATCTACCACAATTGTTTATGGCATCCGTATCAAGTGTAAAAGTATACTGTTTCATTTGCTAATTGACCACAGTAGAAAGACCACATGTTAGGCTTTTAAATAAGCCAATTGAAACAGTACACTTTTACACTTGATATGATTATGAATGCTGTAAACAAGTGTAGCACATATTATTTCTGTGTTACTCATTGTAAATGCTCAGACTTGTAAGAATGTCCTAAAGTATGCGTGTGATATCAACTTTGTCACTACCATCCACCAACAGCCACAGATACTAATTTAAGCTTTGTTCAAAGACTTGGTTTGTAGTAATCTAAAATGGAATGCAATATCTCACTGGACAAGTTGTCTATCAATTAATTTCACAGGGCATTAGCAATGAAGAGTTATCCTAACTGATATGTTTTCAGAAAACATTATTCAGTACTCCAGAGTGAGATCTCTCAACATTTGAGTTGTCAACTCTCAAGTTATTTATTATCTGAAATAAGCTACTTTCAGTTTGATAAATTATGTACGTAGAACTTTAATATTAATAGTTATTTTATCCTAAGACAATGTCAGATCTGAAGTTTTTTCCCATCCCTCTTGAAATCTAATATTGGTTTATTATCATACAAGAATGTACAGCTGATGCTGCTACATGTGAACAAAATTCAAATCATTGCATACCTCAGATATTCTGTCTGCAGTTTTGCCATTACAACGGTTGCTCTGTTTACATAAAAGAGTATTCCGGTTCACTTTCACATGAAATACTTTTTATCGAAGTGAGTTGTTCAAAAGTCATGGAGAAAGCGGTAGTGTACCATTGACAATAAAAACATGAAAAGTTTTGTCAGACTCAGAGACAAAGTTTCACTGCTTTATTTCATAGATGAACATATAAATGTATAGTTGTTGTTAACACTTTGTATCAATCAGTGCAATCAAGGCACCAGACTCAATAATGTATAAAATATACCCTCTGGGAAACATACATTTTACACACCACAAATTCTCAATATCTTGTACGTGCAAGGAAGTATGAAGATTTACAATAGCATTTAATACAAATTCATATATTACAGTATTCAAACTTTCAGTAGTCTAGCTGTATGTTGGGCTTGATTGTTTTCTCTCTCTCTCTCTCTCTCTCTCTCTCTCTCTCTCTCTCTCTCTCTCTCTCTCTCTCTCTCTCTCTCTCTCTCTCTCTCTCTCTCTCTCTCTCTCTCTCTCTCTCTCTCTCTCTCTCTCTCTCTCTCTCTCCCCCCCCCACCACCACCACACACACACATACTACATGTAGTATAGTCATAGTCAAATCCCAGAGTCAAATGGACAAATTCTACCAAAAATCTAGCTAAATCTCCTGCTGGAAAAGAGTGAACAGCACATGTCAGTAGTAATCCATCACACACTGACAGGTGGTTATAATTGGTTATTTTTGTTTACTTTTACTACAAACTAAACGTCCAGTCTTTAAAGTAAGTTACCGTGAGAATGCAATAATGTAATCACATTTACAAATCATCAAAGTAGTACTGTTTTTGGTGATCAGAACAGAATCTTGTACTAGAAAAAGTCATTTGACTATACGGCATAGAGAGAGACCATCGCCCATAGTAAATGAGCCCACACATATAGTTCTAGACTATCTCTAGGGCAACCTATAATTGACTTCTGTAGAACCGCATCAGTACATTGGTGCAATACAATGGTATAGGAATAAATTATAGTGTATTATTCAAGATGCAGTATAGTTTGAATTAGGCTGACACTCTGATCAGTTACAATACAATGGGGAAAAATGACATGTCATGCAAGCATGTCATATGCATTCCAACCAGTCAAACCATTCCGTGGTGCTCACATCAACCCATTCTAACTGTTGTGAGATTCTTTTCTGAAATACAGAGTATTTTTGATAAAATCGTGTCAATAATAATCTTTATTCGTCCAAATAAATTCGGAAATTTGTTGAATGGTCACCACAATAGCAGCGCCCTAGTGCCCTAGTGTAGAAGAAGCAGGAGGAAACCGGAATACCCATGTTCTAGAACGTGGAATCCTTAGAAAGCATGGGCATTATTAGACCTCGCAAAATCTGAAAAAGTTGTGTTTTTTCTAATTCTTTAATAGTTGAAATAATATTCATTATCAGTGGAATTTTAAATTTCATGGAAATGTACATGGCTGTAGTGCTTTATGATAAGAAAAAAAAATGAAATAACCAAAAATCTATCGCCTACAAACAAATATATGTCTAAAAACAATTTTGTTGTCTGTATTTCTATAAGTATAAGGTTATTTGAGGTTATACACAGTATGTGCAATTTTAACCCTATTACAGTTGATTTATATCATACATAATCAGTCTTGGCACCTGTTTTTCATTCTTTTATACCACAGTACTATTTTATCAGACAGGATAAATCCCTATAATCTCATAGCCAGATGAAGTGCTATATCTGCAATGTTTTATCAAAATAACAACTTTTGCCATGTCATCTTGACTAGTGACAAATGCTGGTAGACTGCAGACATACAGAGTTCAATGACCTTTGTGTAATTTGAATGAGGTCATCAGAATTTGTGTAATGTCATCAAAGGTAGTGTGATGTCATCAAAATTAGCGTAATGTCATCAGACATTGTCAACTTGAAGATATGACATGCCTTGCAGATATGTGTGGGCTTTGTTATTGCAACAGTTGTAGTATAAATATGTTATTAGCACAAAAGATGGATTATTCAAGGCAATATGATGTAAATTAAATCAATTGTTATGTAATTTAGAAATGAAAATTTATAGCCATGGTACAGTGTCTGTGTGTCTTTTTGTGTTTGTTGTACACAACTTAAACTCAAAAACCATCGGGCGGATTGTTTTGATATTTGCTGGGGATGGTAGTTTTGGTGTCTAGTTGGGAAATTGTGCAATTGACAATTATTGCACCAAAGATTTGCGTTTTGGGTCATAAAATGTGAGTTTTAGTGAAAAAACTTAAACTCAAAAACCACTTCACAGATTCGCCTAATATTTGGTGAAGATGTTGATAGGGATGTTTACTCAAAGGATTGTTCATGACATGGTGATCCCATCAGTGATGTGCAAACAAAGAATAAAAATGTGACTTTTTGGTCAAAAATCTGTAATTAACTTTATGTCTACCCTTTGTCTATTTACAGTATCACACTGAAAACCGAAGCAGGAGATTTGTTACTGGATTATTCTAAGAATCTTATCAATGAAGAAGTTCTTGGTATGCTTATCCAACTGGTAAGTGATTGTAATTAGTCCGGTTACCCAACCCCACCTAGTTTTTCACTGTTGACCCTAAACTTTCTTTTTGTATTCAAGAAAAAAATGGTGCAATCGTGAAAATTGTGAAGTCTCACAAGAAATAGTGGATGCAGAAACTGACATCAACTTAAAAACACAATATAAAACTGTTCTTCTAATCTGTAATGGCTGTACATCTGATGAGAAGAAACCAATAACACAGAGATCATATGGAAAACATAACTACCTGAACTAGACACTCACATATGAAAAAAAGAATATGATATATATATATAAAATGAAATAAAGAATCTACCTATTCCATCTATTCTAAAATTGAGCGTTATCAGAACCACACAATTGTTTTTGTTAGGCCTTATTTGAATTTTATTTCATAAGACCAGGTTCATCATCTACCATATAATTATTAATACAATAAATATTGGACCACATGGCATTAGAATTGCAAAGAGAGTAATGCGTTCCTTCTGAGTAAAAAAACTTTGTACACGAAATTGACCAAAGAAATCAGAAAGTTGAAAATTAAAATTACTCCTTTTGCCATGAACTTTCTTAGAAGTGAATAAAAGACACTTCCTTACATATCTTTTATTATTAATTGTATCTTTTTTCTTCTACAAGTATGATATATTCAGATGATGTTTTACATATCTAAACAGCATCATATCATTATTTGTTTGCATTTCAGGCCAAGTCTACAGGTCTTGAGAAAAAACGAGAACGTATGTTTTGTGGCGAGAAGATTAACTTCACAGAAGACCGTGCAGTTTTACATATTGCATTACGTAACCGATCTAACAAACCAGTCACTTTGGAGGGGCAGGACGTTATGCCAGATGTAAATGATGTCTTGCAGAAAATGAGGCATTTTACAGAGGTAAGAAGGTTGCTGAACCAAGTTATACACATTTCAACTGAAAAACAGATGAATCATTTCATAGTATACCCAGGTTGTTCCATGCCACAACAGTACATGTATATATCATTGGTTCTGAAGTGCTCAAAATAAGAGTCAAACAATTCTGAATTGTCGGTATTTTCCCTTATCCTCCTGCTTGAAAATTAAACATGTTCAGGTATTATGTTATTTTCATAGACCCTCCACCCACATGGGTGGAAGGTCTATGGTTATTTTCCAATAGTTTTCTTCATTCAGGTGGAAAATTCTCATGGCGTGTGTTTTGTCTCTTCATTTTGTTTGGCTGAACGAGAAAACATATCAGGGAATAACATACACTTTGGACTATGATGGCACAAGTAGACATCTATTACATGTATCTCCAGGGCTGTTATGTAGCAATTATTTCCCCCACGGCTAATAACACCACGAAGGGTAATATGACAAGTACAGTACTAGTACTAATGCCCAAATAAGGTCAGGCAACATGTGTTTTATACACATCGGTACATAGATTATTCTTTTCATAGTCAAAGTAAATCCCTGATGAGACTTCTGTGCTATGCAAATATTACACTAAGGAAACTAGAATGTGAATAGTGCCCCCTGTATGCAAATTGCACTGTCGGTCAATAGTCCATACCATGTGACACAAGCCAGCCAATTACTTGAGGATATATGGAAACAGTGTTTAATAATATCTAATGATTTATGATGACCACATGTATTAAACAGTTTATGTGTATAAAATGTTATTGAAGAGATGACCAACATCATGAATCAGTCATCAACAAATTGTAAGAATGTGGGGTGCTTATAAGGTTTGATCACTTGGCAATCAATGCTTCAGAAAGTATACCAATATGAATGAGTTGAAAGTAAAAACAAAAATTGTGAAAAAAATAGTTTGTTTCATAGGCTTTAAAAATGATTGTGAAACTTACAATATTTAGTACCTATCCCTAGGGCGATGATATGGTATTCTCCTTTAGTATAGAGAAGTTGAACTAAAAATGGTCCTCATAAAGTACCATATAGAGAGAAATGAAATATGAAATCGACTTCCTCAATGTAAGTTGCATGTATCACATTACATGTCATGGCTTCTTAGTTACATCAGTTGCAGTTTTTTGGACCATGTATAGCTTTGAACTTCCTTCTGAAACACAATGTTTAGTTTTACTGGATGCAAGAATGTATGATGGACAAATTCAGAAAATTCAACTCCATGTATTTTAAAAATAAATTTCATGTCAAAACATATCATATATTTCAGTAGTTCGGAGAAATGATATGGAATGGTGTACAGTCATGTAGTCATTAATTTTACTTTTTTGAATGTACTTCAAGAACAAAATATTTGACTCGGTATTCTTCCAAGAGTTTCATACAGTTTTCTCTGCAGTAAAAGAGCTTGATCATGTTTGAGAAACTACACATTGACTAAACTTGTCAACTCTATCTTGGGAGATTCTATACTCACTTCAAATTGATATTCATAGAATTTACTAATTTGAAATGAATTTCATGCAAGTATTTCATTAAAATAAAATTAGTGTCTCAAGATGGCCTGTACCCCTTTAATTTGACCTCAAGAATTCAGTGGTTCATTGCATCGAACATTCTTTACTGTTCAGTCAGTTTGGAGTAGGATATCTGTATGGTAATTGTATCTTGTGTGTTTAACTTTTCTTACAGTCAATCCGGAGTGGAGAATGGAAAGGGTATACTGGTAAATCAATTACTGATGTAGTTAACATTGGTATTGGTGGATCTGATTTGGTATGTTAGTACATGAAATATCTTCTACTAATTCGTGATTTCAATTTTATCAAAAGAATTCAAGTCCAGACTAGGAATGGAAAACTTGATTTTGGTGGATGGCGAAATCTATAGTCCATCAAAAATTGGCCACCCAAATCTTGCAGCTCCATCAAAAATCATGTTGCAAATAAGAATGAAATAGCAGCATCAATGCCAAGTATTTGAAAAGTAGTAGCGGAGTGGAAAGACAGTTTGAATCTTCACCTAGTTTAAATCTTAAGTAGGTGTTTTCAAGAAATTTATCAAATAACAATTCTATATAATACTGGCTAAGTTTTGACTTGTAGAATAATAGTTATATAATTAGTTGACAAGTGTTTTATTTCTTTTCATTTCTTCCACTCTATATGAGGAGACAATGATTTACCGTTACTATAATTTCTGTATCATAGTACTAACTATTACTTTTATCATGGAATGATGACATACAGGGTCCTGTTATGGTAACTGAAGCATTGAAGCCCTTTGGCAATGGTCCACAGGTACATTTTGTCTCCAATATTGATGGAACACACTTGGCAGAAACAGTGAAAAAACTCAACCCTGAAACTACACTGTTTGTTATTGCTTCTAAGGTGAGATATTGTTTCCATTTGTTTAAAATTACCACGTTAGTTTTGTGTATTCTGAAAGATTATACATTGTCATTAAGAAAGGAGCTGAACAGGCTGAGAATACCCATTATTTATTTGCCAAAAGGACACTAGTGTATATTACAGCATGTGGCCAACCTCAGTTCTGGTCAAAAAGGGCTCCTGAACAGGAATCCTAGCAGCAAAACTATACAATCTTTTGTTTTTTTAATAACCAGTATATGGCATATTGTAAGAAGTCAGTTATATGAACTTACCAAGTACCATTAGTGTCATCCACTGAGTGATAGCGATCTCAACCAGTTTGAGGATAGTTTGGTATATTCCCGGTTTGTTTATGAGCTCGAGTGAAAAATCAATATCCAATGCTTTGTTAGCTTATGGCAAATAAAGTTATTATTGTTATTATTATTATAATTATTATATTACATAATTGCCATGCACATTGGAACATCGTGTAAATAGAGTTTTGCATACTTCATAATTTGCCATACCCATCAAGTATTGAAATGAAAGTTTGACACATTAGTCATTATTTTCCTTACTCTAATATTACAAGTTTGTCTTGATTTCAGACATTCACAACCCAGGAGACTATTACAAATGCCACCTCTGCCAAGTCTTGGTTCTTACAGACAGCTAAAGATGAAACTGCAGTGGCCAAACACTTTGCAGCTCTCTCAACAAATGCTGTAAGTTATAATGTATTCTATTGTCATCTCTGTGCTGTTATATTGTATATCTGATGATGTCATCTTTATGATTCTTGTCATGAAATCAATACTTACAATGGTACTGTTTCAAATTGTGCCAGTGAACTGAGGTTCAGTAGTGCTGTAAGCACAGTGAAGGTTCTAACTGTCTGTGCAGTATGTACAACTTACTACCAAACTAGAGAGAGTTTAGCATTTCACACAACTTATTTTGTTACAAATCACTAAAACAAACTACAGACACTGATAGCATGCATGAACATAAAGTGTTACTTAATATCTCACTTTGAACACAAATAAACAGTTTTGTGTTTGATTTGGCAATGATGTTAATTTGTGTTCACAGTGAGATTAAATATAGAATTTTATATGCTTGCATGCTCAGTGTCTGTATTTTGTTTTATGTAATTTATAACAAAAAACACTAAGATATAATGAACGGCATGTCACCTAATTAAAATGTAACAGTCTCTCTAGTTTGGTTGTAGAATTGAAATAGACATTCAGCTGATTGCCATTCTTGGTTTGGACCATTTACTCCATATTTTGCCAACCACTACTGGTCTGTTATACAATTTACACCCAACTTCCTCTACACTTGGTAGAAGGAGATGATAAATTAATCTGTTCTGATGTCTGCATTTATGTCTAAATTCATGATTAAAGTTCTACACAGCACTGTTGTTCTACACAAATGACAGCAAATCTTTCACTTTTGATTTTTGAAAAGGATTTTGTCATCCTCTAACTATTATTTTTATCTGATTTTCTCTCTCGGATGTCTGAACACTTGACTATGTTCTACACTTTGTCAAAATCTTTCACTTCTGATCTCTGCAAAGGATTTAGTTTTCATATAACAAATTGTAGACAGTGTTTCTGTAAGATTAGACATGTTTAATATTCAAGTTACATCACAAGAAACCAATTAGCTAGTAGTTTTCATTTGTTTTCATACCATCATGTAATAATTGTTAGTTTGGATGCCAACATAACTAAACCACTTTTGGTCAAAGTTCCTCAATCAGCACAAAAAGTTGTTCATCCAATCAGTGAACCCCTACTGTTATAGTGACGTAAACAGTGTATAAGAGCTGACAAATATACCATATTGGAGGGACTGTGTTATTGGTTAGAATTTTGTGATTTATTAACAAAGACATGATGTTAATGACTGTGTTGGTGGCTGTGGATGAATTTTAAATTGCATTTCATGCATCTCAGGACTTCTAGAGTAACGACTTTGACTATACTGTGAGTGGAGGTGTAAATGGTAATGATACCGTATAGATACTATACTGTGCGTGGAGGTGTAAATGCTAACAATACTGTATAGGTACTAGATTAAAAATAATTGTCTATTCATTTTTATTTACAGGAGAAAGTACAAGCCTTTGGCATCGATAAAAACAACATGTTTGGCTTCTGGGATGTAAGTACAACATGTTTTTATTATTCCCTCATGGCTAATTAAAACTTATTAGGATATTTGTCATTTTCATCCCTAGTGAAGAACTCTTGGAAATAGTTTTATCCCTCCAGGTGTATTAGTAAATGATTAATAGCTAAGTTTGTTAAATAACATGTAATTTGTAGTGAAACAAAAAGAATTGATGACATAAACCCCATTGGGTAGAATTCAGATATGATATTGGGACTGTCATAACTTGTTTTATGATTTGTATTGGTTTCTGTGAAAGTCCCAGTAGATAGCGGTATGATGTGACTTCATTATGTTGTTTAGTTGCTGACACAAAGCCTATCAGCATTCTATAAATTGACTGTTGGCAGACTACAAGACAACTATGGTCTAGCTAGGCTGTCTAAGTACTCTTTACACACTATTTGCTAAGCTTACAGTACAGGACAAGAAATTAACAAACTGGTTAAAAAAGTTTTAAGTGCATTTATGGTGTGCTGAAGGGTTTGCTCGGTTGGTGATCATACATGATTTAGCAAGTACAACAATATAAATGAATAGAAGATAACAACAACAAATTAGGAAAAATTATATTTCCAGTTTCATTTACTGGAGCTGTAATCAATATTAATATCTGTATTATTTTATCACCACACTCATTTCGCCACCATTGTAAATAGCGCCCTCTCGTGACAAATAAGTGATATAATATTTGTCATGTCAAACATTGTTTATTGACATGCCATAGAGGTAATGTAGATGTCATAAATTATTCTAAGATCATACCATGTTTTCATCATGTATCAAGTACTGTAAACCTGGAAAGTTTCACTACAGACTTATTTTCGCTTATTTCGCTAGAAAATAAAAAACACAAAAAAATAAGTAGTGACCTTTTTGTACATGAACACAATGTACCAGTCTTGTAATTAGTAAAAATTAGCCTTTAAGAACTCGATGAGGCTACTAAATTCACAAAAAAATTTTGTGGCGAAAATATCTCTGTTTACAGTGTTTCTCAGTCTGGCTGGAAAAATTCAAGCCATTATTTTATTGCGTACTTATGACAGCACCATCAAAACAATGTACATATACTTATTTTTGATGATATCTTTCCCAGTGGGTAGGTGGTCGCTATTCCCTGTGGTCTGCCATTGGTATGTCCATAGCTTTATACATTGGTATGGATAACTTTGAATCTCTCCTTGCTGGTGGTCATTACATGGACAACCACTTCAGAACGGCACCACTAGAAGCCAATGTTCCTGTCATCTTGGCCATGCTTGGAATCTGGTATAGTAACTTCCATGGTGCTGAGACCCAGGCAGTGTTGCCCTATGATCAGGTCAGTTTTTGTTGAAATGTTGGAGGTTTTTCATGCATTGCTGGATGTGCTCTGGAATACATAAAGTATTGATCTCATAGTTCAACTGTTGGCTAGTAATCAGTAATTGTGTGTTTCAGTACATGTTCAAGTGTGTTGCATATTTGCTTATCTTTACCCATTGTCTTTGATGATTTGTTTGAGTATTTTCACATGCACAGGTTTTGCTGCCTATCTTTTATTAATGTCAGCATATTTGCCTAAATTGCCTAATATCTGTAATAGTCCCTTTCTCTACTCTTGGAGACATGCAGCATATTTGCCTAACTTTACCCAATATCTGTAATAGACCATTTCTTTACTTGTGCAGCATATTTGCCTAACTCTACCCAATGTCTGTGAAGGTAATTTCTTTGCTTGTGCAGCATATTTGCCTAACTCTACCAATAACTTTGATAGTCCATAGTGCAGCATATTTACCTAACTCTACCCAATGTCTGTGATTGTCCATTTCTTTACTTGTGCAGCATATTTGCCTAACTCTACCCAATATCATCTTCAGTATATGCACAGATTTGCAGCCTATTTCCAGCAAGGTGATATGGAATCCAATGGTAAATACATCACATCCTGTGGCAACAAAGTGGATCACTCCACAGGTCCTATTATATGGGGAGAACCAGGAACCAATGGGCAGCATGCATTCTATCAACTCATTCATCAAGGTAGGTTTAGCAGCTCACCCACATTTACAACCTATGCCACCCTGCCTATGGTATGAAGTATTCCATCGGTGATGATGATGATACATTTTATATCTGTGTCTCAAAGTGTTTTAGAATCAACTCTAGTCAACCAATTCAATTTGGATGTTTGTTCCACTGTGGTTGTATGCAAAAATGGAAAAAATTCTTGACTCCTGAGAATGCTATGGTTATGCTTTCAGATCAGTAGATTCAAATGTAAAGCATGTTTACCAAAGCAGTTTAGTGTGTCACTATATAAATCATCCTAGGAGTGTCATGTCTTGCATGCACAAAATATCGTGGAATATTAATCTCAGAACTATCCCGTTAAAATTATTGACATTTAATTTATAGAAATATACATAACAAGAATTTAAGGTTTATACACCCCAAATTTCAAATTATTGTATCAAAGAGTGTTTTTTTTATCATCCAGGTATAAAGTTGATAATAGATTAATTATGAGTGACAACAGTTTTAAAGCATCAAATGTCGCCCTCTTGAGGTGGGGAAAACGTGGCACTGTATTTTAGTGACATGAGTGAGAAATGTTTTCTTTTTTGTAGGTACTCGTTTGATTCCCTGCGATTTCTTAGCTCCAGTGGAATCTCACAATCCAATCAGCAATGGTTTACACCATGAGGTATGTATAGTGTTAGAGTTACCATTTTTATCTTGTACATGTACTTCAACTGAAGTGATTAGTGTGTTTACGTTTGGGGTTTTGTCGGTCTATTTTATATGTCAAACCAAAGCTACAATTCCAAGAGATAACATCACATCACTTCAACAAAGGAGATCTATATCTGACACACTTTTCACAGTTTTAACTACAACTTGCCCCTTACTTGGAGTAAAATGTAGCAGTTCTTTGATCTGTGACTCTTTTATCCTCCACCCAGATTGATGCCAAATATTTAGAAATGTTGTGGCTAAAAATTTAGAATCAAAAGTTAATGGCAACAACTCAGTTGCATGTGCCTTGAAGGAAATCACATGACTGTCATGTGATCCACTGGTAATGGCTGTCAATATGAATGAGATGGTAACTGGGGATTCCAATAGCAACAATTTGAAATTGTCACGAGACATGTTTTTATCTGTTATTTGGTAGATTTTGATGTTTAGACCATAAGTTATCTTTCTATTTTCCATGTTGTATGTACAGAATAATATGAAATGTATCTATCCCAAACATACTTGTATCCAATTTATTGGTAGATTTTGATGTATCCATCATAACTTGTCTTTTTCTGTTGTACATACAGATATTACTTGCCAATTTTCTAGCCCAGACTGAAGCATTGATGCGTGGTAAGTCTAGTGAAGTAGCCAAGGCAGAATTGGTTAAGGAGGGCAAGTCTGATGAACAAATTCAAAAGATATTACCACACAAGGTAGGCATATACACTAGATTTAAATGTGGTGTATAGGTGATTTGTTTTATCTTGTTTATTTCTCTCTTATCGTCCATCTGTGATAAACTTCATATGTACTCAAGGATCTATTTACCCATGACTTCTACAGAAACTTTGTTTTCATTCCTTGTACTGATAAATACAATTTACAGCTGAGAGTTGTGACATGGTGGAGGCTTTTGCTAAATGTATCTGGTATATTTTGGATGAGACCCAACGTTTCTTTCTTAATGTTTTGATGTAAAGTTGCACAAAACATGAAATCTGACTGCAAAGGGTAGACTAAGACCTTGCACAAGTAATATGCAAATAAGCCTTCGCTGGAACACTGGCCCAGTCAGAGAGATTAAAAAAAATCATTAGTTACCACAGGTTATTAATGTACAACAATTGCAAAGTAACCATATTTGTCTTGTGTTCATTTAGGTGTTTGAAGGCAACAGACCTACCAACTCAATCGTGTTCCAAAAGTTAACGCCTTTCATGCTGGGTGTTCTCATTTCTATGTACGAACACAAGATATTTACACAGGGTGCTATCTGGGATATCAACTCATATGATCAGTGGGGGTAAGTCTGTGTATGAACACAAGATATTTACACAGGGTGCTATCTGGGATATCAACTCATATGATCAGTGGGGGTCTGTGTATGAACACAAGATATTTACACAGGGTGCTATCTGGGATATCAACTCATATGATCAGTGGGGGTTAGTCTATGTATGAACATAAGATATTTACACAGGGTGCTATCTGGGATATCAACTCATATGATCAGTGGGGGTAAGTCTACACAGGGTGATATCTGGGGTAAGTCTTGTAGAAAATTCTTTCCAGCAATATAATTGTTCATGATGGAACACTTGGATAAAATAACAGTTCAACACATAACATCACACCTTGCCATGCCAAACCACACCACACCACACCACACCACACCACAATGCACGTCATTTGATATCGCATTGCACCACTCCACACATCATATCATATCACATTGCACCACATCACACTACAGCTCACCACACCAATATGAAATTCAGCTAAGTGAGGCTAAGAGCCTATGAGCTGATCTTAAAAAAGTTCTTTAATCAAAGGTCCTAGGATTAGCATACACACTGAAAATTCAAAAATAATATGCAACTTCAGTATAACGTTTAACATTACAATGATGTGTGTTTTATTTTCAGAGTTGAGCTTGGTAAGCAGCTTGCTAAAGTGATCCAGCCAGAGCTGAGAGGACCTGAACCAGTCAGCAGCCATGACTGTTCTACCAACGGTCTTATTAACTTCATCAAGACTCACCGACATTGACTCAGTAAAATCTGAACCACTGTCAAGTTCAAGGATAAAAATCTGAAATAAAACATTTGCAAATAGTAGAACGTATACCAGAAAAAATACCTGCTTCCACAAATAAAACATTTACTTTAGCTGCCTTAGGGGTCTGTTTTTATGTCTAGAGAAATTTGAAACATCCAGAAATAATCAGATTTTTGCAAAATATAGTGATAGACTGATTTGTGCATGGATTGAATAATGTGGGTTTTTTTTAATGATTTACACAGAAAATGATAGATAATCAAATGAGTACAATATAATGAGTGGATAAATAGTTTATATATTTGGAGTTCAGAAACCCATCTGGATTGGGCATAGTGGTGTTGAAATCTTTCAAGCTATTGTATATAATGTGCATCGGATTTCAAATATAATCTACTAAAAAATAGTTCTGTTACTTTAATAACACACTGAATTAAGAATCGGTGTTTGAAATGCACTCAGTAAGAAGTGGTGGATTATTTTTTGAGTACATTTTGATCATAGTGTGATCAGATTTTTTGTGTAGTTTTAAAACACCCTGTCAAACTCTTAACAGTATTTGTTCTGACTGTATTTCATATATTTAACCAAGATTACTGATAGGTGACTGTTTATGTCTGATACATCATTGTCTGATCACCACTGAGTAGCCATTTTTCAAAAGAACAAAATAAAATAAAATGTGTATTCTTAGAAAAATGAGGGCTAAAGTTTTGATTGTCAATACAAATCATATGCTAGGATGTGGAGCACTCAACAAAACGACTCTCGGGGGTTTCTATGGTAAAATTATTTGCCTCATCTAAAATGAGAAACGCCAGTCTTCTAGTATTTGGCCTGGGAGACTATATCCTCAACTGTCACCTTGAAATGGTAGGAATTGATGGTTTGTGAAGGAGATGGCAGTACTCCATTAGTGTGGTCCTCACAAGCTGTCAAAAATATGTTTCTGAACAGCACTCCTAGTGGCCAAACTATACAATCTCTTTTGTCTTTCTGATAATTAGAATTGTGCATGGTTGATAAAAATAATGAGTTGTATGTTTATAAACATTAATGGTTATGCATTGCAATGAATTAGAGGAACTCTGTCAGGTTTTTCTCTTTGTCAATATGAAGGGTAATGTTGACAATTCATCACTTTCTGACATGTACAAATTGACATCTAACATTGGTGCAGCATGGCAAGTGATAGTAATGTTACAGGATGAACCACAGTACTACAAAATGAATCAATTTCAACAGAAGGGGGAGATTCAAAGTTAAAGTATTCCCAACAGCTTTTTCCATTAGGGTATCTAATGATAATGATGATATCATGGTAGATAGTGTTTCAGAAGAGGAAAACACCAATCCTACTACTTGTTACTCTATGCACAATAAATCATTTCACTGGTCAATTTATTTATTTATTTCTTAGTTTCCATTCTCATCTGGTTGAAGTGTTGCCACAGAGTTAATTGAATTTTTTTTAAAGTTGCCATTTTTTTAGCTATGATAAGTAACATAATCGAGATGTGCTCAAAATATTGCCATTACAGAAAGTGAACTGTATGTTTAATACTGTGTAAAAACTCAACCATTCATTACACAGTGCCTGGTGAATGTAATAAATGTGTACCACTATTTACACCTGTTCATGTCTCCTTTATTTCATTAGTCAGTCAAATGTATTGCAGTCCTTAATGCCGCAGTATCTGTTGCTTTTTCACAATTTTTCAAAAATTTTTACCCTCATGAAAATTACATTCAGCCATTACTAGAAACAGTTAAATCCTTTATACAAAAAATGTAACTAACTGAACTTTGCCTTTTGGTCATTGATGAAATGGCTGGGTGTCCAAATGTTCACTTTGATAAACAGTTTGTCAAAAGATTTGTGAATTTATTGGTTGGTGGGGGGGGGGGGGGGTGTGGTCAGTAGGCTTCTATCAAAAACAGTTCAATTTACAGCTCTTTGAACTTAAAAGGTCTAAATTAGTTTGGACAGATATCTGTATTATTGTATGTGTGTCTCTCCCCTATTCCATTGACTAACATCCAAACTACTGAGGGCGCTATTTCAATGCCATATTCTGACATTCAAACTGCTGAGGGCGCTATTTCAAAATCATTTTCTGACATTCAAACTACTGAGGGTGCTATTTGAAAATCGTTTCCTGACATTTCAAACTGATGAGGGTAATTCCTGACATTTAAAATTACTCAGAGAGCTATTTTGAAATTACTTTCTGACATTTCAAGCCACTTAGAACATTATTTCAAAATTACTTTTCTGACACTTCAAGCTACTGAGGGCGCTATTTCAAAATCATTTCTTGATATTTAAATTTCGTGAGTGCAATTTCACATTCACTTTCTAGCATTTCAAACTACAGAGGGCGCTATTATAAAGTTATTTTTAAATATTTAACTATTGAGGGCGCTACGCAATTATTTCTGACATTACTTGTTGGCACCTATAAAAAATTTTGCTTCGTAATTTTTATTCCTGGTGATTTTAATCACTGTAATTGTCATTATGTACAATTTTTGTAGCAAAATGATCTCCTATGTGAATGCAGTAATTCAAAACTTTATACATATCGATCAGCTAAGTGATTAAAAACAAAGGGAGGTCACAAGTCTGTAAAAACAAAGGGAGGTCATAAGTCTGTAATTGAGGGCGTATAGGTTAAAGGTCAACGCAACATGGCAGCGATTTTGAAAAGATGTGCATGGAGTTCGGTTGATTTTAGGACGTTTTCGCGATGTTTCAGGATATGTTCGAATTACAGTCATGTATTTACCAATAGGAAGGTTTCTGTAGACACGGAAACAACCCGTGCCGCCCGATACATGTGTTCGAAATCAGATTCTGACTCCGCAGGACAGGATGCGAAGGCGACCCTGGAGCTTCATGAAGTTGATGATCAGCTGTCCGACAAAACTCATGGTAACATCAAGTCACTGCTTGATTCTGCTCAAACTGAGAAAGAGAGTTCAGAGGAAATAGACTTTGAGAAGCTGCCTTCAGAGTTATTCACCGATAAATCCGGTCCCGTTTTACAAACTATCGAGAAACGAGACAGACCTGTGATCGACCCGTCAGAAAAGAGCATCGTGTTGTTTCCAGGCCAGGGAGCACAGTTCGTTGGAATGGGAGACAAACTTCTCGGATACCCAAATGTAAAAGAAATTTACCAGGCTTCCTCTGAAATCTTAGGATATGATATTCTTAAATTGTGCTTAGAGGGACCGAAGGAAGAATTGGATAAAACTATACACTGCCAGCCTGCTGTGTTTGTAACATCAATGGCTGGGCTTCAAAAATTACAACATGATAATCCCTGGGTAGGTAGAATTGAAGAAGTAACATGCTGTATTTTATTATATTATTGAATTCATGAAGAATTTGAACAATTTTCTAGACATTTCTGAAAGTCTGGGCACGGAAACAATTAAATATTAAATTTAATTTTATCATGGAGGTATATGAGGGGAGTATATCTCCACGATTTAATCATGACACTTTTATATTTCATGAGTGGAGTTATTCATATTCCTGTTCAAAGGGGGACCTCACATATCAATGTGTGAGTTTTGTGATAAAATTACACTGTCATCAAACAAACTTCAGGAATAGTCAAACTTTATAAAAGTGTCCTGCTTGTCAAGAGCAATATTGTCTTGTTGATAGACATAGTGTGGTTAAAATTGGTCATTGACAAGCATTTGTCAATAGACACTATCTTTATAGTGTTGACTGACACTTAACATATATTTCACTTGTGATTCTAGGCGATAGAGAACTGTGCCGCTGCAGCAGGTTTTAGTGTTGGAGAGTTTGCTGCTTTAGTCTTTGCTGGAGTCATCAAATTTGAAGACGGTAAGATACATTTGTATGTTATGTATGTATGTATGTTGTTGTTGTTGTTGTTGTTGTTGTTGTTGTTGTTGTTGTTGTTGTTGTCACCACTTGCCCCTCAGGAATGAATATGTGAATGTACCCCTACAAGAATTGACCAATGTAACTACAGATGTGCTCTGACTGACAACTTCTGCAAGTTTTTTTAGTCCGGCCATTGTCTGTACCATGCAATTACTCCCCAATTTCAGTTGTGATTTTCAATAAGTAAGTTGCAATGCTATTGGCTAAAATCATCCAATCTGCTGTGCTCTTTGATGTCATATTGTTATTTTGAAAATGTTGGTTCAACTGAGATTGTCAACACTTGCTTGAGTGTGTACTGTGGAATGCAGTTGTTTACTTCAAGTTAGAATAACATACTAAGACAGGAATCCTTTGACCACTTTCTATTCCAATAATCATATATTTCAGCAAATATACCAAGATAAACAAGTATCATTCAAAACTGAAATACAACATCTTAACAGTTACAGTTGTCTCAATTTTATATTTCATAACTTTCAATTTTTTTTAATGACATCACAGCTCTGAGACTGGTGAAAGTGAGGGCAGAAGCAATGCAGAGAGCCTCAGAGGCAGTTCCTAGTGGGATGATATCAGTGATGGGAAGACCTCAAACCAGGTTTAAGTTTGTGTGTGCTGAAGCTAAGCATTACTGTGAGAAAGTTGTTGGAATGTCCAAACCTGTCTGTAATATTGCAAACTACTTGTTCCCAGATGGTAGAGTCATTGCTGGAAATATCGAGGTAGGTGTCAGGATGTTTTCAAAGATATTTTATCACAGATTACATGTATATGGATTCTCCTGCTTAGTCATTGTTCTTTTTGCTGTTGTTGCTATTGTTCTCATATTCCAGTTATCAGAAAAACAAAAGATTATCTAATTTGGCCACAAGGAGTGCTGTGTTTCAAAGCAGCCTTTTGGACCAGAAGTTTTGGCAGCAATTGTTGCGTACTGTAGCATAGGGACATGTTTAACCATTGGAGCAAAGCGGCTTAATAGTTTTACAACATTTGCATCTATATCTTAGAAAACTGAATTGAAACTATTGGCAACAATAAATAACATATCACGTTTATTTTCCATTGCAGGCACTTCAGTTTATTTCAGACAATGCCAAGGAATTCTACCTTCGGAATGTGAAACGTCTTCCCGTTAGTGGAGCATTCCATACATCTCTGATGCAGCCAGCCCAGCCAGCCTTCAGCAAAGCTGCCATGAACATTACATTCGATAAACCTGCTATACAGGTACATGCTAATGTGAGTGGAAAACCATACAGAAACCAGCACTCAATATTAAAACTATTGACGGAACAAATAGCTAAACCGGTAATGTGGGAACAAACTATGCATTACATCTATGAGAGAGAGCAAGGACTGGCTTTCCCACATAGCTTTGAAATTGGTCCCGGAAAACAACTAGGATCACTGTTATCCAGAGTGAATGCCAAAGCACGGAAGTCATATTCTAATATTGAAGTATAATATTTAGATGTCACTCCCCAATATTTGTCTTCGTTCAGCCAAGGAAAATATGAGTGACCTAAGGGGCCCTTGTCACTACGAGTTGCTAAGCCGAGTGATGATAACCCTTTAGGACACAAGTATTTTCTGGCTGAATGAAGCAAAATATAGGGACTATAATTGTACCATCACCAGCAAAAAAATCGAGGAAAGTAATGGCAATTTTGAGCGTTTTGACTCATATGTCAAACACAGCAGAACCAGTGATGTAGACATGTGTTGTCGTGGCATAGACGCGCATTGTCGTGACGCAGAATGACCAGAATATGTATTCCATATTTTGTGTTGAACCTGCCTCATGCATGGTATAATATTACATATTGTATAAAAAAAACATTGAAGTGAACAACTGCAGAAATTGGTTCAATAATGTATTAAGCCCCTACCCTTTGTATTTGTAAAGCCTCAGTTGCTGTAGCCGTGTTGTTGTCTTTGTTATTTTACTCATTGGAAAAATTTCTGAAAACTTTCGTAGAAAGTATAACTACCAGTCTACAAGTACTTAGTGACAGTACATGTACACTGATTTGATGTATGTACAATTAAACAGTCTAGACTATTCAATCATATGATAAAGCTATCTACACTAGCCACAAATGAAACATTATTTGAAACTGTTGTTAGATAGCATGACTTAGTCATATTATCATACACTATGAACAGTATTGAATCACCCGTGGGTAAACATATTTGTATAACTGTCCAATCCAATCTAAGCACCCCCAACAAATCATGATTTCATCATATTACAACCCATAACACCAAAGTAAAGCATTTTTTGTATGTACCATAATCATTTATATCGTCCATATCAAGTGTGAAAGTATACTGTTTCATTTACTAATTGACCACATTAGAAAGGCCACATGCTGGGCTTGTTAATAAACCAATTGAAACCGTATACTTTTACACTTGATGTGAGTGCTATAAATGAATGTAGCACATAGAGAAAGTGTTTTACTTCAGTGTTACTCATTGTACTATGCTATTTGTAGATAAAACAGACCTCAATTGACATGTACTATTTCTCATTATTGGGATTTTAACAATTTTTCAGTCAATATATTGTTGGCTGTCTGATTGATTACAGCTAGTGCAGCTTTTTAACAATTGGAGATAGTACTATGGATTGATCATTTGGTGACCTCACATACCACAACAAGTACATCAACATAAACAAAGTACAGTTACTGTTACTAGGGTTTTCAATTTCAGCTATCTGACAAACAGAAGTGCAGGAATGTAGATTGTCGGGCTTGAAATAAAACAGTGTTAGTAAAAGTGGATGAGGGTATGTCAAGCTTTGTGTTTTTATGAAAGAGCTATAAAAATTCAAGTTCTGTTGCCAAACTTAGTCATGGTGGTTCAACCCCATCCTTAATCTGATTACAATCTGATGTTGTGAAAGCAGTTAGATGCCTCTATTTAGCTCTATTTCCATCATATTTCCGCAAAATGATGGAAGTAGAGCTAAATATAGGCATCTAGCCGCTTTCACCACATCAGATTTTAGATTGCCCCCCATCCTCACACTACCTCACCATAAAATTGTTATTCTATCATCTGTACATATGATAACAATTTCAAGTACACACACACACACACACACATTGGTTGTATCCAGACAAGAGATATAAGGTGAGCTACAGTATGAAATACTCCAGGAGTACGAGATTGCTCTATATTCTTGATAAAACCATAACTGCCTTGCCAGTGGCATGTAGGTAAAGGATGCCCTCAAGTGGCATGTAGGTAAAGGACGCCCTCAAGTGACAACTGAAAGAAAATGTGATTCGCAAGGTCTGACTGACCTACCCTGACGTTGTTTTCATGTACTAAGTTTGCTAGTAGAATAAAGTGACATAGGTGGCCCTTCACCGAGTTTATAAGTTTTTAGTTACCATGGCGACAATACATTTAACTTAATAACATACTACCTTTTGTATGATGGAAAATCATGACATGCGGTTACAAGTGTGGTGTACTCTGGGTATTTGTATGATTGTGGTTTTTTGGGGCTGTAGAAGTGAAACAAATGAATGTACAGCAGAAACACACACACACAAGTGCAAATTAAAAGAATCTGTCATGCTTATTGATCACTTATTCTAACTGACAAACTAGTCAGAAGTACAACAACGCCTCCCCACCCCCCATAGAATGCACCCTGGTAGACCATTTCCCTGAAAAAGTTCTTAAAACCTCTCCAACTTCTTCATATGAAAGCTTGTTCCTAGCCCTTTTGAAATATTTAAAGATATTTGGAGGTTCACTGTTTCATTTTCAAGGCAATCAACTATCCTTTATTTTCCCCAGCATTAATACAGCCGGCGGCCATATTGGATTTTAAATTGACTGATATCATTTTGACCTCTATTTTAAAAGTTTGTATGGTGACCCCTCCTTTTTCTCCTTGATTTGCACTGAGAATGGGTTAAAGTTTTCTTGACAAAAGTAACAGAAAAAGTTGAAAGTGTTTATTATGAGGCGTGATCTACTTCAACATAACAATGTAACATGCCACCAACTTCTCCACTGACAAAACTGACAATTAGATCCAAGAATGGGTTTGAGTTTTCTCAATCTGATTAAAATCTGATGTGGTGAATACGGCTCAATTTCTTTATTTACCTCAATTTCCTTTGTTTATTGTCGTGTTTTCGTTTCATTTGTTCCAGGAGTGATCGCGTAAATAAAGAAATTAAGCTGTATTCACCACATCAGATTTCAATCAGATTGGCGTTTTCTTGAACAAAGTAGCAGAAAAAGTTGAAAGCATACATTTGTGAGGCACGTTCTACTTTAACATAACAATATAACACACCACCAACTTCTCCAGTGACAAAACTGACAAGTCATCACGGTATTTTTCTGAGAAAAAAGAATAATCTTTATTGTCTCTTAAAAAGATCGGCCTCTACACATATACAAGGATAACAGTCAAGAAAAAAAAACACTTCTTGTGATTATAAAATGGTTATTTGGAAAAATTACAGTATTTTTTTTTTTGGTTTGTTGGCTAGGTACATATGATAAGCGGAGTTTCTGGTTGACTGTACAGGCGTTATGATTGAATTTAAAAATCCATGATGAGACATTAAAACAGGTAAAAGAAAAAAAAAAGTAAAACTGATCAAATGTCAAAATACGTACACTGAGCAAGGTTGATTAGGACATTCACAGAAGGGTTGAAAACAAAACAGGTCTTGTGGACAAAAAACTGAACAGGTTTGGAATGGCATGAACTCGATCAAAGTTTGCAAATACGTAGTAAACATAACAGTCACCTATATAGAAATGATTTTGTTGAGATCTTATGACTATATACTTGGTTTTTTTTTTGTAATTACAGTTTATGCTATGGGCTATTACACATACATACATGGCAGGACATATGTCTGTCCACTCAATGCATGTAATAGTATGTGTTTGTCATCAATGGAATCCACACTATACAAAGACGCGTTAACAATTTGTGACAGCTACCCACAGAAAATATACATCCTCTTTCCATTTTTTGAATACAAATGACGTTGTTTATCATCAATGTCTTATAAGTTTATCTTAAACTTGCCATCAAATCTAATCCAATGGTAGAGTATTAATTTCTTATACTTGTAATCACAACATGGTATATCACATTGTTGCATGTCATTTCGATAAATTCATGTACTCTGTTTTTCCAGCTCAGATCACCAGTTTGGTGGTTTGAGAATTCCAGGGAATGAGCCGTTTCCAGGGATCTGTGGTCCTTTTAGGTGGTTGTACATATATATCATAGAAAGTGTGGGTTGGTTTTGGATATTTTTTTTTTGGTTTTTTGTTTGTTTTGTCTGTTTTTAGGTTACTGTCACATAACATACATAACACTCTGAAAACCCCCCGCAAATTCATGCAACTTCACTTAGAAATAAACGTAGTCTTTGAAAAAAACGAAGATAACAACGTTATATACGTTGCAGCAAAACAGTACGAAATCACAAATAAATTGGAGCTCTAACTTGCTAAGTACATCAAAGTTCAACAAGCAGAATTTATCATTATATTCAAGTATACATACTTTTTTTTTAAATACACTGACCAGACATATCAGGTATACATATTTTTGTTTACATACACACTGACTGGAAAAAAAAATAATAATCAAAATATACATTTCTGTCCCCCTGGCTGAAGTGCAAGGTGCTAATCGAAACATTACTAGGCACTGAGCCCCTTACACTTTCTGCAAAGTAAATGACAGTGAGAAAACAAAAATGCCCCAATTTTACCATAGTCATTGTTTTGGGATGTTACGACGGTAATTCATAAACATTTTTAGAAATCTGCTCCTTTCAAAATATAACAGTTTTGAGTAAATTATAGGAATAAGTCTTAAAGTGTAACGTTCTATTTATAAGAAATGCCGCCAAATTGAATGCAAGGCAGTGGAAAATTTGTGAAGGCAAGGCTAGGCATGGATACGTGTTTACAATGTAACATTTCATGATGATTACTGTTGTGTTACAATGCCTTGTGACTGCCATACACAACCAAAACATGACCTGTGAGATCAGGAAAAGGGTATATAGTCACCAAATAAGGAAGTGTCCTATATATAGATGGCAGTATACAGATTACCAGGCCCAAGCTTGCAATTCTCTACATTCACTGACTCTCCACCAGGGTACCCTATTTTTGAAACTGGCCATTTTAATTTTATTTGAAATGCAATGGTAATACCAGTTTCAAAAGTAAAACGACTGTGAATGTGTTCTTTACTTAATACCGACAAAGTAGCTTAATCTCTCCAAACTTCAAACCCCCCCCCCCTCCCCCACCTTTCAAACCCCAGTTCCCTCCTCTCTCACCTTCTTTCAAATCAACAAGCTGATCACAATACATGCTAAAATTGTTACTTTCCACATCATAGGGAAAATACCAGGAAACACGGCTGAATTCAACACAACACAACAAAATATTGTACTTGGGTTGTCAAGCCCACTGGTATGTATGTACTAAAACAAACACTGAGACGATATACAGAGACATTTAGGCCAAGTGAGTAAGTAATACAGTATAATGTACATGTGGTTCTTTTTTCTCAAAAAAGAAAAAAAGGTCTAAATATTATACATTTTTTTGGTTACAGCATCCACTCTTTTCCGTACACCATGATTTGTCACTATCCGTCTTAAAAATTTTTTTCTTCCATTTTTTTTAAAGACATTTTTTGTATCAAAGTTTTTTTTGTTTTTAAAACTACACAGAGTTGCCTAAAATTCTACATAAAATAACATTTTTTTTCTTCCAATCTCTTGACAATATGCAAATGTAACATCAGTTTTTTTTATAATGACAAAGAAATACAGGTGCAAACATTGGAAAAAGTGTGTTTCAACAAAAGCACTGTCTTCATGTCACAATACACAGGAACAAAAAAAAACAAAAAAAAACACAAGTTGTCCAGTCTCTTTGATATTGCAACGTAAGATAAGATTTGATGAAGAACAAAAAAAACAATAAAATGTACACCCTGCGATTTGGCTTTTGATTGCCATGTCTTGACATCATAATGGAACGCAACAAATGAGCGTAACATTATAAACAAAAAAAGAAAAACGAAAAAAAAAAAAAAAATGAAACGAAAAGAAAAAAAACCCACAAGCCTACATCCTATAATGAGAACAATGAATAACATAATCTTAGATTGCATATCATATGATACAAGGCATCGTTTTTTTTCCCTTTACATTCAATATAATTACATATAAACAAGTAACTGAATCAGACTGACATAGTCGAAAAAAAAATATTCTTGCACTTTTTGGATCATTGGTTTAGCACTTACTTCAACCCAGAAAGCGAGGAGATCTGCTTTCCGAGAGTTTCAATATTTCAGGCTGTGTAAAATACAGCAGTACGAGTATATCTGATCAATTGCTATTTACAATGGTATCATATTATATAATTTTTTTTTTCCTTTCAGAGTCTCTCTCTTCCTTACAGTTAAAAGACATGACAAATAAGTCTTGCCTTCCACTTTCATTCACACACAGTTACATCCGTACCTCTTGACTCGATATTACAGCAAACGAACATACCACTATGCTGAGAACTGAGAAATTGGATCATACAGGGTCGACAGTAGCCTACGGCCAGAACTCCTGTGTGTGCTTCCCCCTTCTAATACAAGGAATAACGGTCAGATGATTTAGTAATTCCATAATATGGAGGGGGGAACTCTTGCAATTTCCCTGTCTACAGCATAGCTAGCACCAATCACTGCTTTCACCTCCCCATTTTAAACTTTACAAGAACCTCTCTGTTTCCAAGGAGGAAGGCTGTTTTGTTGCGTACCTAAGTACATAAAAGTGTAAATTAAAAAAAAAAAATCTTAGGTTGAAAATAACAACTTGGAAACCTATCCCCATATACCTATCGTTAGATTGACCCATGTGAGAATAAAATCCATGGGCCGTTACCACAATGGTTGGCTGGAAGGATAGGATACGATTTCATACATTTATTTTCTCCCCTTTTTTTTTTATTTCAGTTTATACAGCAATGCTATTAACATGGGAAGATCTGACTTGTGATGTGCATTGCACAGGGTTTCTTAGGGTGTTCTGACAAAATGTAGAACCATAGATACTTGTTTACTTGTTGAGTTGATGATCTTCAGAGAACAGTAGTCTGGTATATTTGTTTCTTTGTAAACATACAGTTATAAGGCATCTTTTAAGTTTTCTTTGAAATCACTTGACACTGACACGCATGTCCCTATCTTAAATGAGCTTTGGTCAGTCAGTTCTAAATCAGAACCGGTCACGACATAATCTTTTTTTTTTCTCCGTTTCCCTCTTTTTGTTCACTTGGAGTGCAGTCTTGTCTTTTCCATGATTAGCCTTTTATATAACGATCCCAACCACTCTTTTTTTTTTCTTCTCTCACAAACATGATGCGGTTTATCAAAATCCGTGGAGTCTTCTGGACTTCAAACAGTAACGGAAAACTTTCCAAACGTAGAACTCTCTTACTCCAATCATTCTTTGAATATATTCTCTCTGGCGATAGGATCGCTGATTGATCAAAAAGAGTTCGTCATTTAGGCATGTTCCCAAGGAAAGAGCAACCAACTTTGGAAAACTAAAAAAAATTGACAACCATAGTTGGATATTGCACTCGACATCTTATGCACACAAGGTACTCATACTAGTGTTTGTGTGGGCCCAATAGATGGCCGACAAGTCATTCCTACCGACTGTTAACGTTGACACTGTTTTCTTTCTTTTTCCTTTTGTTCCTCTTATTTGTGTTGTTATTGTTGTTAGCATAGCTGTTACTACCCTGTTGTTGGGGCTGGGAGTAATATTGCTGGTTCTTATAACTTCTGTAAGTCCTCCTTGTTGACTGGTGAGACTGATGTGATTGTTGTGGCTGTTGTTGTTGAAGTGGCTGGGTTGCCAACTTCTGTTGTTGGCTCTCCTGTGCTTCAGATTTAGCTTCACTTTGAGCTGGTGTTTGTCCCTGGGATTTCACCTGCTGTTTCTGTTGCTGTGGTTGTGGTTGTGGTTGTGGTTGTGGTTGTTGTTGTTGCTGTTGGTGGTGATGGTGATGGTTATGGTGGTGGTGGTTGTGATGATGGTGATGGTGTCTGTGCTGTGGAGATGCAACACGCCGGTGATTTTGTTGTTGTTGTTGGTGTTGTGGTGTTTGCTGTTGTACAGTTACAGATACAGTCTCATTACTCGATAGAGTAGTAGTAGTAGTAGCAGTAGTTGTAGTAGTATTGGTTTGTGTAGTAGTAGGTTTGGTAGCAGGTTTATCAATGTTGTTGTTGTTGTTATTCAGTTTCAACTCAATACTGCAACTGTTAATGCTGGTACTTGATCCTGAATGGGAAGTCTTTGGTGCTGAAGAAGGTTCAGATTCCTGTGGAAGGTAAAAAAAAAAAAAAAAAGTTAAAACTTTGGTCGCCACATTCTTAACCTTATGTACGAAAATACACATTGCCCTCATGCAGTGCAATATCTGAAGTATGGTACACACCACTCATTCATTCTCCATAATTTATCATTGATGACTTTGTACAAGAAATGTTGACAGTATTATGGATCAGACTCCATCACATCTACCAGAGAATAGTTTTAGTTTCTAGAATTGAAGACAATATAACAAGTAGTACACTGCCATGTGTCAAAGACATGACAGGCTACTTTCTATGGTATCTTTAGTCTTACTTTACACAGAAAAATAACTATACAGTATCTTTGATACTTAATAGACCGTAACCATTTACAATAAACATTAGATGTATTTTTCAACATGCAAAAATTTCCAAAAACAAATGTTCCTGTTACAGTACCTGGGGTGCCAAACTGAAGTATGAAAGATTATTGCGCCAAACTTACTGTGTCACTGCATGATGATGACCCTGATGAGGTTACCGATGATGCCGGTGAACTTTCCCCGGATATAGACGAGTTGTTGCTGCCACTGCTGTAGCTGCTGTTACTACTGCTACTATCAGCTTCTGAGGAATTTGGTGAGGATTCAACAAGCCTATTCTGATCACCTGTGGCAGTTCTCATAGCAACTGCAGCATACGTAGGTTGAGGTTGTTGTTGTTGTTGTTGCTGCTGCTGCTGCTGCTGTTGTGGCGGTGGTGGTGGGGGTGTGACTTTGAGGGCCCATGTTTCCTGTATCCAGCCCCTGTATGTCACCACTTCCTCTGTTATTCTGATGATGCGGCCTAAGATACTGCAAAGCAAACACAATCTCATTACAATTTTTGCAAAGATTAGCAGAAGTGCGTGTGTGTGTGTCTGCAGTAAATGTATGTGTGTGTGTGTGTGTGTGTGTGTGTGTGTGTGTAAGCATATGTATGTATGTATGTGTGTATGTGTATGTGAGTGTGTATGTGTGTGTGTGTGTGTGTGTGCATCTGTGGGTAGGTATGTATGTACATATGTGTATGTAAGAGTGTGTGTGTGTGCGCGCATGTGAATATGTATGTATGTATGTATGTATGTATGTATGTGCGTGTGTATGCGTGTGTGTGTATGTGCGTGTGTGCATGTGTGCGTGTGTGCGTATTTCTATATTTACATACCTGTGGCCATTGCTAGGGTGTAAGACAGCCTTACTGAGTACACAGTACGCATAGTCAAATGCCTGCTTCACTTGTAGTAAACCATAACAGCTTCTACCAATGTCATTATCTACAACAGGAGATAAAGCATATACCCAAGATTAGTAATCACAGTACTCTTCATTTCAACAAGTTAATAACTATAAATAACATTCTCTCATTACTATTTTGGAGGCAGCTAATGAGTAGGATTCAACAGTTACCGCTAAGGATTGGTACATATTTTTTTAAGAGGCAAATATTAAAACAAATAGCAAAGAAAGACAACAACTAAGGCATTGTTGTGTACTATTTATTATGTGTAGTAGGGCCCTATGTGTAATTTAAAGGATAACGGACATGTGACATTGAGTACTTGTGAAAATACACTGATTTGCAATTTTCATTTGTGAACAAATAGTGAACTAAAAAACACACTTGTTCTTGCAAAACATGTTTCAAACAAAGAAACACTGACACAAAAGGTGAGAATATTATATCATGACTGGCATTTGTTGCAATTTACATTTAAACTGTATGGCATTATCAAACAATAGCTGAAGTCACAATGGTCAAATGGTTAGGGTGGCCAATCTGCAACTCGTTGGTTCAGGCCTTGTCTCGGCCATTTGTTCCTGAATGGTCTAAGTCGTTGGGTTAGATTTAAACCACAATTGTGCCTCAGTAAACCCAGCTATAATGTGGGGACGTGGTGCGATAGAGGTCGCTAATTGCATGACTGACTCTGATACATCTAGAGCGGCTGCAAATACAATAGATTGTGGTTACACCATCGTCATAAACCACAGCCTCTTTTTCGACACTGTTCGGTATTTCACAGTGTTGCAGAAGAAATAACAGCTAAGGTTTGCAAGAATGGGTTACACAGGCAGTTTAGGTTATATTTTATATAGGACCAGTCACCATTGTGCCGACATAGGTCTCAGTTACTCACATTAGTGTTATCTTATCAGTGGAGCCAAACAACTGTTTGTCACACCTACATTTTTATCCTTATCTCAACTGGACTTTTAAAGATGAACTTACCCGGATTGAGAGGATCTTCAATACACAACAGTGATGGTCTGTATCCATCTGTCATTTCTTTCTGTAACTCCTCTTTGGAAATGTAGGCTCCACCATGTCGCACACGGATGGCAGTTTTCAGATAGTTGAAGTGTCGGCCGTAGAGCTCAAAGAACTCGATGAGAAGTACTCCTAAGTTAAAGTTTGATAGTGCATTGTGGTATCTTGGATCACTGTATCTTGGATGTAACTGTTACAAAGCAAAAGAAAACAAGCAAGAAATTCCTTTTTAATATTTCAGTTTTCAGTTTCAGAAAGGAAAACTACTGTATAATTTGGGTATGAAGACCAATTTTATTTTTAGAAGTGGATTTTTGACCTGAAGTGTGGCCCTGAATTAGTTCAGTACCATAGTACATGTACAAATATATATGTTACTAGGTAATCAGGTACATTAAATATGTTTTGTACAGTGCTTTAGCACTGCATTGCAATGATGTAAAATTTAAACTCTTCGTTTTCTCTAATCTGAGGTAGACTCAAGTGATGCTTCTTTCAAATCTGGCCATGGCGGACATCTTTGATGATAATCAGACCATGTTGATATACTGTTGCGACCCTCCAAACTGACAAATCTAGGGCAAGGGCTGTGACATTCTAGTAGTATGCTAGATGATCATTTATCATCTTTATCTATTACAAAGTAGAGTGGTATCATTTCATTTTACTGGGGTCACTGTTCACCATACCACTTATATTTCCGTTTACGTGACCAGGGACCTGTCAAACAGTTTGATAGTGCATTTTCCATTAGACATTACAGATGTATTATTCTTTGCGGCCCTCTCTTCATGACACATCATAAATCATATCAATCTTTTACAGTTTAGCCATGCAATGACAACATGTGTGCAGGGAAAATAGTGCCTCCTGTCCTTTCCATCGCACTCTTCATAGAATTATGCAAGATACTTTACTGGCCCGATTTATTAAAGTGAATTTGACATAGTACAGTCCTGCAAAGTACGGTGTTTTGTTGTCACACTGTCAAACAGGGTTCTCCCTAGCCTAAATTGGGTACTGGTCTGTCATTAGCATATCATTAGCATATCATGATATGCTACTAATAATTGATATTCAAGGGCAAACGACTACTGATACTGTAGGAAGAAACCTGGTTGAACGTAATCAAATAAACTTACGAACTTAGTACGTCGGTCTAATGGATATGTAGCTAAAATCAGCACTTCCTTTAGGCTTTACAGAGGGACCTCACAAAACATACATCAATACTTGAGATCATTACCTACTTAGTGACAAACCAGTGTACCTATTACGACAACTTTACAAAGTTAGGGTTGAGCTTTTCAGTTTGTGTTACATGCTACTTTCTTGTTTAATAAAGCACACAAAATATATCCTGATGTTGATTACACAAAGGCATAAAATCGCTCAAGGTGTTTCTCGAGGAAGTTGAACAAAGCCAACAGCTCTCTTGAGAGTCACCTTTTCATTGGTTTCTGGTACTCTGTAATAGGTATTATTTTTGAAGAATTTCTAAAACCGCAAGTATCAAATGAATATCCTGAGAGTAACTTTAACAAGTAGTTAAGTATGGCAACTTTTATGGCTCTGTGCTTAGATGATCTCCTCACCGTTTAACTCTTAAAACTGTTAATGAACACTGCCATAATGTCAGAAAGTGATACTATAACTAGTCTGTTGCTTTCAATGTGTCACTTTAAATAACACATTGGACTTGTTCTCCTGATTTTAAGTAATGTCCAGACTCTACTAATTGCCCGGTGTACAGTTGCATGCATTACATTCATACAGTTCTCTGTGGCTGAAATTTCAACAGGCATGACATTTCCTTGAGGATGTTGCTTTGTGAACTTCTTCAAACGGCGTGCCTCTTGGAGTGTCAGCTAATACACAATGGCTGTAATGCTACACTGTAAGTGGCTTATCAAGTTACTGTTGTTATGCCAGAGCTCAGTCTGTCTGACTAAGACTCTCAATAACAGGTCAAATAGATCATTGAAAGAGAAAAAGGGCACCACAATGAGTCTAGACTGAGCCAGATTGAATGGGGGGGGGGGGGAGAAAGAGGGGAAAGAAGAGGCAATAGTTCACAAAATAAACTAGAACTTTGTCTACAGAGAGGGCAAAAAATTAGACATTTTAAAACTCACCTGTAAAAAGCTGACAGTCATCAATATAAGGCTGTATGAACTGATTCCTCCCGTAAATACTTCATTCAATTTTCTCTCTAACAAGTACTGTTTTAAAACTAAAACTAAATATGGCAAAATAGGATAGTCTCTCATGAAATCCTGTGGAGAAAAAAAAACAAGACAAAAATTAACATTGTATCTTGACATATTAAAGTACATTTTTGTAAAAGTACTTGTATACTGAACTTCGCTGAAACAGACTAATTTGTTCATTTTCATAATATTTTATCAACCGATTTCTCACAATGAACATATGGAGGAAGGCTAATATTTCTGATTGACTGGTTACTGCGACCAGAAAAACACAGTGTGGACAAAAGTACCATATTGTCATATGTTCTCAGGCTTCTAAAATTCAGGGACAAAATTGAAAGCTAGGTTCATACTGCATGATAATGGCAATACTACAATAGATCAACTGTTAATCCTCTCTCTCTACCAAAGACGTATTTTGTTTATACACAAAAGACAAGCTGAGCAAAACAGAGTTAATTTTGTCTGTGGGGTAAATTGAGACTTAAATATTCATTGTTGTTGGTATTCCGGTCATAACCATTAGCTAACGAGTCATTAAAAGTATGCATAAATGAATCTCTGTTGGAATTATTTACAACATGGCATATCTACTTCTGACTCACTTGACACCAATGTCCCAACTTCCCTGTCTATGGACTGTTTATATTATTCCTTATAAAGTAGTTTTTTATCCCAAAATTCTGGTAGCCTAATATGCTAATTCACTACTAACCAATTTACATACAAGGTAAACGACCCACTGGTTAACATACAACATAAACATGTTTTGACCTGGGGTCAATCCTATGCAATGTCCATACTTTTATTAAACATGTAACCGCTCTGTCACACTCTCACACTCTCATGTTTAGACTCTCACACTGTTAAAAATGGCATGGTTTCAAACTTTTGCTGGTGATATCAATTTTACTAGACTGAGTATAGATATATATATATGGATGGGTTAATCCACTATTCTTTGGATATGGTGAAAAATGCACTAAGCTGAGGACAGGCTTTCAGAAATTAGATTAGAATAATATTGATCTAATGATGCCATGCTGTTCAACAAACAAAAAGAACACATACATATATATTCTTGAATCCACACCACAATTGAATTCATGCCAGTGACTAATATACTTCACACAAGTTATTAATTTTTCAACGTTGATCAGCTGATACCATTTGACCAGGTGCCCTGTAGTAACCTCGGTGTCACTGCACATAGCGGGACTAGTACATTTGTAGGACAGACATCACAAGTATTCTTTTTTGTAAACACTTACTGTGAAATCCTAGTCTGACCTTATTTACTCAAGTGTGTCATATTTCATAATATAAATATTTCTAGTATTGTAATAAATTAATATTCAGAGATGGTGTACTATTCATCTAAACATGTCCAGGCTCAGATAAAGTCAGTAATATTGTGATAGAAGGATATGTAATCTGTGGTGTGGAAATTGGATTCTTGTTGATTTCCATGTCATTTATTAGACAATGCGTTTTGTTAGGAGTTTTAGAACCCTGGGAACAAAAAGTGCAAATGTGGTGAAATTAACTAGTGTTTTTGCTAAGATTGCGATATAGAGAGATGGAGAGTGGAGTAGGGGTGGGGGTGGGGGTGGCGGCTGTCAGGTAAAATAGAGTTAAATACCTTCACGCTTATACTTTTATTTTGGTGGGGAACCCAGGTAAAGTGATTCAAAAGATATATTTACTTACTTTACATGTAATACTGGCCTTACCAAAAAAACACTGAATATTATTGCCTGTAAAATCGTGCATACTTTTGGATGGTTCTGGCTACACAATTAGACAAGTGTGGGGAATACAGATAGATTTTACCACCCTAAAAGACAACTCTTATGACTTCTTACCTTGATCAGTTGGGCACTCCTTACTCCATTACGCATATTGAAGCTGATGTCTACTTTAACGTCGGTGCGCTTGTCAGTAAGTTTAATGATGGGCACCTGTACAAAAAAAAAACACACATACAATAAAGACCAATGTATTATTTATAGTTCAGAATCACCAATATGTTTGTAAAGAAGTTTCTCTATTGCTCTGAATCACTGCATCTTTATTTTCATACAACACATCGGTTTATGGCCATTCATAGACAAATACGAAAGGGTTAATTTACAATTCAATTCAGAAAGGCTGCAGATCATTTATTAACAAAGACAGTAAAGAACATTTGGCAAATGCTGCACAACCTACAGGTTGACATCTTATGTTCAATATTAGATCAATACCACAAAAATTTGACTCTGTACATTCACATGTTGTTCTCAATGTGAGGACAGGAAATACCACTACAACAACAGTCCTAGAATCACATCACCTGTTCACATTAATCATAACCTTTGACCCTCCTGGCTGTGACGGCCACATGTCAATGCCAGTCATCTCAGTGGTCTAACCTTTGACCCTTGGCAATGCTAGCTCCTAAGAGTCATCTGATTGACATTGCCATACTAACCACACAGTTGACATGGTGCAAGGTATTGCACAACAACTCCCAAAGCTTATCTCTGAGTAGGATAGTATGGTCAGTGATAAGCTTATCATAGGCTAAACCACACTCATTAATATACATTTTATATGCCACTGTACACCTTGTACAACCACTGGAAATACACAGCATCTACAATACTAAATGGGAATTGAAGGGGGGGGTGATTTCCAATTCAGCCAAATCGATTAGAAAAATATTAGCAGAGTTATGTTCCTCACAAAACAGTTTTACATGAAATTTGTGGGATTCATCCCTGTCAACGATGTCTGTCAAACGCTATTCTTAATGAAGTGATTTGACTTTGACTCTATTCAAGTTGTGGTTAGGCCACATCTATATACTAGTACTTAAGTGAGAGTTTTGTCTGGAGATTTTTTCCAAAATTCAGCAGAACGGATAAGGAAAATTTGTACGTTTGCGTGACAGTTCTACATGAAATTTATGGGGGGATTTGTCACAGTTGATGATGCCAGTTGAATGCTACTTATATGAAACAATTTGATTTATTCGAGTTGTGGTTACGCCATATGCCAGTTTTTACCTAACAAAACATGTATATCCCATGCAAAGCATGGATTATTTTCTAGTAGTATACAATAATAGTTTGTTTAATCCTTATTCACACTGCAGGTAATACACTACTTGAACAGTACAGTCTGTCAGTTTAGAAGCAGTGACATAAACCACCATCTGTTTCATATCATAACACAATATACCGTTATATGAAAAGCTCTTAATTTGAAGACTTTGAATCCTAGAATGGGTCCACTAATAGACATGGGATAGGATGTTTTAAAAAGTTTTGAATAAAGACCCCTCCATAGTTTGCATTTTGTCTTCTATCCTCCCCCTACCCTCCACAAGGTGAGGTTACATGAGCAAAAAGGACAAATATAATGTAATCATAGTGAAGCTAGGGAAACCTGTCAAAGCACATCACGTTATCTCTGTCAATATGGCTGGCTTTAGCAGGTGGTGGGTGAGATAGGTGTTAGCATTTTCCTCGGTTTATAATTACTCTGACAGGCGACCGATATTCTTGTTTGGGAATTTTCTCACCAAAACACAATAGGTTGGTATAGTACATGAGACAGTTACCCTACTAACCCTTTTTTGGGACACCAGAGTAATTCATAGGAGACCGTGTATGCAGACTGGACTTAGACAGGTCAAGGTAAACTTTACACACACAAACTAGTCATTTACACCCTGATATGTGAGCAAACCACTTATTGACCAATATGTCACGGTACTTGCAGTAGGTGGACGACTCGTATTACCTTAACCAACTCTTAATCAGAATTCTAAGTGAGCTTACTGCCAATCACATCATTGTGTTGCTTTAATATGGGTAATAACTGACATTTTTCAGGTAATTTCAACCATTACTAGAACAATACATAGCAATTTTACGGTTTGTTTGATGAATTACGATCGAGAATGAAATAAGGGTTGGAGTGGAGTAGGAGCTGATGGCTTGGAACAAACCCTTTGTTGTAGGAAAATATTATTGCTCTGTGCTGATTGAAAATGAAAGTGGCTTGCTAGTAAGATTAGGGATATATTTACAGACTGGTTGAGTTGGGGGGGGGGGAACAAGGGCAAGCACAAGGGCACTCTATACACACATTGACACATTGTGAAGTTTGTGTGTTTGGGTCTGTTGATGACTTCATCAGCACAATCACATATACATGTAGACTACAATCCATCGCCGGAATCGTGCATATCATTTCTCCCCTTCGTTTATGGAAAGGGATGAGAAGAGCGCCCACATGGCTGAGCTTTCAGTCTAAATCACATGTAGATATTTTCCAAACCCATGCATCACCTGATTTGACTTACTTCATTCATTACTATAACCTTAGGCTTATAATCCCTTGGTTTCTACAAGGTCTCTATATACTATAAAAATAGGGTCAGAGATGTTATACTTCTCCAAGTTAAACTTCCAAAAGTTGTACACGCTTTCATTTTCCTACATGATAACAGAATACAGTTGAATGTTTGATTTAAAAGGGACTTTAGGAAATTACCTAGAAACATATTGGTGACAAAAAACCCTCAATAGGAATCATTTTAACAGGAAAGTGACCAAGGTGAAAATGAAATGCTAAAATAAAGTCCTAGAAAATCACAGTATCGAATTGTAACAGAGTTTGCTGTTAATTTTCATTAGCCCAGAGATTTGTCTTGTGATGTTATTGTGTGGATCTCTCTACACCAGTGTATGCTTGAGATAGTAACACCATGACATGTCTCTGGGCTATAATGGTATGCACTGACGATGCTCACAACAAGATGAAATGATTGACTTTACAAATGTTGACCCCAAGTTTGTACTAGTGACATTTTAGTAGCAAGGGTATTGTTCATACGTCAAAGAATCAGATACGGTTTCCATGGTTATCAAAATCGTTCACACGCCAAAGAATCAGATACGGTTTCCATGGTTATCAAAACATTCTCGGTACTTACAGTGGCTTTGTCTAATACTTTGATGCTTTCAGGATCAGCAATACCATTGGCTTGGAGTTCTTTTTCTAACGTAAACAGTGGAAGTGATTCCCATTTGCCAAACACCACCAAGTCTATGTCGCTGAAATGAAAACAAATACATGACTATGTAAAATAACAGTTATATACTGAGAATAACAAACTATATGTACACGTCAGACATTGAAACAAAATACAAGATAACCTCTCTCCCAACTTACACTGACCTAGCGATACCACTAACAAGAGTAACTGTCTCTTGGCGCTATATTTTCAATTTCTTGGAAATCAATTATTACTGTTTCCAATCTGGCGACAAAAATAAACCAACTTCTACTCACAAGTTAGCAGTCGCTAGAATGATTCGATCCATTTCTTTTCATTAGGAAATCACAACAACCACTGCAAAAGACAACTCCCCTGACAGGTTTGGACTATAAATTCAAATCACAGGGTTGCATGTCTATGGTCATATGGAGACTGCATGTCGCCTAATTCTAAGACTACATTAAACCCCTTAAGTTAAGTGTCCACACAACATGACGCAAGTAACTTCATTTGGAGAAATCAGGCAACAACACAGTGGACAGATGTTCAAAATCATTGTATAAACATACATTTAATGTCCTAATAATGAGATATAATGTAGTTTATACACAAATACATCATGTATTTTATAGTTCCACAAATGGTGTCTGGCTCATCATTAGTCCATTAGCACAAATGAAAGTAAAATCAAGCCATTCATCCCACCAGCATATTTTGTAATTGCTTCAGAATGAAAGAAGCATTGTCGCTACCTTTTAACCCAAACATGTTTACAATTGTATGCATATATGATTGAAATGTCTGGATTTTAGGTAAACCCATGTTTTCAGAAATCTTTGACAAGTAGAGTACTGATGCAGAATACACCTTTACAATGGCTAACACACATATACAGGTTGTAGCACTCATCCATCACACCTGAATGATATCAAAGTGACATACAATGAGCCATGTACAGCGCAATACCATACACAAACATGATGAAGTCCACTGCTGCAAACAGTAAGTGATATGTTTTCATAATTTAAAGACCCAAGATTCAATCCCAGGCTCTTGCATTAATTTGACCTCATTAGTGTATCTGGCATCTGGTCTAATTTGAGGCTGAACTTGAACAGGACTCGTAACACTGGGAGATCAACTTAGATTTAGGCCGTCCTCAGGGTCGACCGTATTCAATTGCACAAAAACATGACTCCATACTAATTGCCTTCCCTTAGGAAGAAAAGCATAACTGGTAAAAGCTTCCTGTGACGAAGTTCATTGTATCGTTTCCTTTTTCAGCAAGTTTCAAGTTTTTTCAACTAGAATAACAACATTAGTGCACAAGAGAGGGCAGCTGGAAATGGTTGCATTGAATAAAGAGTAACCACTCAATCAATTTGTACAACTGTATAGTGCCTATCACCAAAGGTATACCATCAAATCTACTACCAATGAATTGTATTGGTTGTGATACCAGTACATAGTTACACAGTATACTACAAGTTCTATATCAAACACACTAGACAAAAGTGTTGAACTGAACTGTTCATGTAATGAAGGACAAACTGGCGGCATACATAACATTAGGGACATCGTGTTTTCATACAATTCTTTACTATGACAGAGAACAGTTACAGGGCCTGTGTAGAATTATGTAGTACGGTACTTTTTGACGGGAACTCAGTGGCAATGTGCAATAGTATATAATAGCAATTATTGAAAGTAAGAGGCCATGTGAAACATGCCGAGATTTATTGATCTAATAGTTGAAAAAACAAAATTTAGCATGTACGTCAACACACCATATCCATTGAGCTATAAAAGTTTATTAAACTAAATCTGTATGTGAATTTTTTGAATAGTTTAACCAAACCCTAACCTATGAATGAATGAATGAATGAGAACAGAGAGATTTTCACAATACAGCCATGAAAAGGTAGACAATACAATGTACCCCTACTGTGTACATATAACTGTATTCATTACATATGCAAACAGATCTGTAATATAAAATGAGGCAATGTCCGTTCCACACAGAGATCACACAAATACATATAGAAATGAATGGATGAAATCTGATTGTCCTCATATTATTGTATCTTTACACCACAATGGATTCTAATCATTTAGTACAATTACTGTTTCATTACATAACCAATGCTACAAGCCTTTCCAGCAAGTGGAAAGGTCATCAGGAGCTGTGCCTATGCCACGCAAGGGGGGAACGACCTCATTTGCATGAGGTCAAGAGTTCATTGAGTGGGTGGATTAACTTATCTGTGCAACTCATCCTAGCCATGTATGGCAGTATCATCAGATGTTTACATCTAGGACAGTCCACCTCTTTGTTGCACAGTCCACAATACACCTGTGCTGTATATAATGTACTATATATATACACATTTCACATCAGTTCCGGCCACAAAGCTGTTGACAACTCACTGGGAGTGGCCATGACCAAGCCCCTAAATGGCTAATACCTTGCTGCGGTTGTTTTTTTCCCTTTCACTGCACCCCGTCAGCACTAACTACGTCACATCTCACTGTCTCACAATAAAACTTGCCAATGATTCGGAGAATTTGTGACATCACGACCTAAACAATGCTGACAGAACTATTCCATTCATGGAAAGTGATATGCTGCAGGCCGTAGGACATATCTGGTGGGCTTAAATTACAAGTCCACTGTCAATGCTCAACAAGGACAATCATAGTTCATACACAACACTTTTTAAGATTCATATCCGTTACATGTAAATACACTTTAGGTAGTCATTGAACAATACATCAGAAGGAAACAAATGCAAGCTGTCCATTCTACAAACTCTTTTAAATGTTACAACCTTCTAAACCATCAACATTTACTGACATCAATTCAAATTCCACTTATCATTACCAGGTCTGGAAACAAAATAATGACATTTCAATGCCAAACACACAAAAGATCGTTTGGTATACACACTGCACATCAGTTATAACCATCACTGAATAATACTGATTATTTGAAATGTTCTGATCAATAGATTGATTAACCTTTTACTGCAGGTTCAACTGAGTCATCTTCAGTTATTTGATTCAGGTGGAATACTTTGACAAATTTGCTAATTTGAAATGGATTTCTATGAACCTGTTTCCATAATAAACTGTGATTTGAAATGGCTTTCTAAAATCTGTTTCAAATCAAATTGAAATGGTTTTCTAACACATTTTCATATCAAATTGAAATAATTTCTAAAACCAGTAATCACACATATATTCATCAATATAACTAACTATATTAAACATCCAATTCCATTACCGTCAAACATGACTCTATTATATTGAACTGGTAAAAGTAACATACTAGACAGACACAGACGCAGACACAGACACAGACACAGACACAGACACAGACACAGACACAGACACACACACACACACATGCACACACACCCACGCACACAGCAATCATGACCTCAAATGGTACTCGCAATCATTCCTGTATGGGTGATAACCTTTATTAAAACCCATTAGTGCTCTTTATAATATCTATCACTCTCTCTGTTGAGTTGAGCTGCATTTATCCTAGTGTACAACTGATATAAATGCTGTCCTTTGGGAGTTACCACTTTCCTGTATCGAACTGGAGGCGGACAAAGGCAGCAGGCAAAAGGCAATGACTTATAAAAACCAACCGGCTCTACACCTGATCATTGTGAAACTGATCACCAGGACATAAACTTTGAAAACTGTGAGATATTTGTAGATGTATTTCATAGTCCTGCCATGAACTTTCAAAAACTGACAGGATATTTATTGACACATTGAACTGGGAGAAGTGATATTGCTTCCTGCATTGGAATAATTCAATGATGCATGAAGCAAGAACTCTCTCGTTCTATATCAACATTTATACTCCATAAATAAAATGAAAAATATAATGTATGTTTCCTTACCTTGTTGGCAAATAGAGTTGTGTCTCAAAACTACCAAATATTTCAACCTGTGAAAATACAAAAACAAGATAAGCAGGCAGTGAGACAACAAAGTCTAAACAGACTCTTCAATTGAATTCTTACAAAGCTAAAAGCACAGTACAAACATAGACAAACTTATTTATATTCATTCTATTGTGGTCTCAATAAATGCAGTTGTGAAGATATGATTTCATATTGGGGAAACGGTAATACATAGTGACAGATGGTTTTCTGTTTCTCAATATGGTTTCCTGAGGACAACGTTGGTCATGAAAACACCAACATTCTACATACATGTACAGCACTAGATCAAATAATACATAGTTAGATCTATAACCTCAATTCAAGTTACACAAATATTACAAAGTAGAAAATGGTAATTTGCATCTTAACTCCAATTTTCAAACAACTAGTACCTAAAATAAAGTACATTATTTGTAACATGACGGAACATATAATCTTTACTACGAACCCACAAAAACATTCATTCTAACAAGGCACATGTATCTGTATTCTATTAAATGAACTACTAGAACAAAAGTATATTCACTTTATTTTAAGAATCAAATTGAAATTGAATGGAAATTCTTAGACATTATTAAGTTACAGACAGCAAGGTATTAGGCATTGTATCTGAATATTACGTAACTGATTGTAATGTATGTATGGCCAAGAGTATAAAGATCTTTAATATGCTAATACAGGTTTCAAGGTCTGTATATTTTGTACACTCGTGTGTACCCACTATATAAATCAAAGACAAACTATTTTGTTATGGGCCACCGTTTTCTTGCAAGTCATCACATAGTAAGAGATGGGTACATACCAAATTTTAGTGGGTTGCAAGAAATTGCTGTACATTGGTGGAATATTAAATTGGCTAAAGGCACTCCGACATATACTGTAATTCAGAAATGAATCCAGCTTATGTGAGGTCATGTGTGTTTTTTTCACCATGTGAAAACTAACTTATGCAAGGGCAAACAGAAAATATGGAATTTATACCTTGGTCACTCTGCATCATGTAATTTGTTTTTGTGGTGTTCAAAATATGAATCAAAATGGTTAAGAATCACCATCATTTAATAATAATCTTTATTCGTCCAAATAAATTTGAAACTTTGTTGCATTTCCCCCATACTTCCTTAAATTAAGACTACGCAAGCACATTTACATTTTCTCAAAAATTAGTTTTCTCATTCAGCCACAAAATACTTGTGACATAAGTATCTCCTCACAAGTCTGACACATTGACAAGGCCCCTTAAATCAGTCTCATTTGCCATAGCTTACAGAAGAAAAATATTGGGGAATAATATAATTATTCACTCCTTCACCCACTCAACATTTTACCTCAAAATGTCACTTCAGTTATCATTGTTCATGATACAACTGAAGGAGGCCTTGAGAATGACAACTTTTTCTGTGAATTATGTCTACATCAACACACTTTGTGTCTTTCTACTTACAGCACAGTTTGGATACAAAGGTAAATTTGACACACTTGTAATTTTTGTATCAAGTGTTTCATATCCAATACTCTTCTGGTATCTTTGGAATCACTACAACTTATAAGATCATTGAATTCATAATGTCACATCCACAGAAATCTATAATATAGTTTACAAATCTTAATAAAAAACAATGACTTTTTCAATGTGATTTCAGAAATTACCTAAAAACATCTTGGTTCTAACAGTACGATCAAAACAAGGCAGTACACTCAAACTACTACAACTTACAAGTAGGAGTTTTCTTCACATTTGAATTTCCAATATTAATGATTCTGTTGTTTTTTTTAGCCAAGGGGTTTGCACCTGTTTAACACACTTCTGCTAACGACGCCAGTGTATTCAACTATAACTTGGATTGAAGTCTGAATCCTGCCAATACTTGGAGAAATTGGACAGAATTTACAGCGTTACCGTCCTCCACAAATGGACTGCTTTGAGTTGTAATATTGGCAGTAGTACATATTACCACGCACCAGACATACAAACACACATACAGACACACGCACGCATGCATGCATGCACACGTGTGCACACAGCCAAAAACAGAGACAGACAAGCGCACATGCAAGCAAGCACACACACTTTTATCTACTTTCAGTTCTTTTTATCTACTTTCCGCGAACTGAGACAGACTGGCTTAATTATTCATATCTCGAAACATGATTTATTTTATTAACAAATCAGCATACAGAGGTTTTTTTAATAGCATGAGAACACACACAGTTGTTGTTTATCGTAACAAGTGCTGGACTTTCAACTTAGCAGAAACACTTTCTATAATCTCTGTAAAAAAAATGTGTAATTCATCACATGAAACTATTCCAGGTTATCAGACACGAGATCAAAATGTCCCACTCATTTCAGATAAAATATGTATATTGTACAAACAGTGAAATGTAGCAGTCCATTTATGGTAATCAATATATACTGTGATAGAATAACAAATCATCGCTGAATTTTCACCCTTTTTTTTTATGTTGACAAACTAACATACATGTACATGTTTATCTGGCCCAATTGCATTGATAACATGCATACATATTTTACATGTGTTCTCAAATCTCTGTTATTACAAATTACCCATTTACTGTCCAGTACAATAAAATTGAAAGTGAAGCCTTGTGGCACTGTTAGCTCAGTCCATTAGCGCTGAAAGAATGTTACTAAAAATAACATTTTTTCCTCAGCTACCTGTTGTTACGATAACAATTTATATCAATAAATGTAAGTGTTCTGTGCTTGACATATTCATATTGGCCTTACAGTGACATTTACATTGCTTGAATCTCGGCAAACAGTCATACATTTTGTAGTAGTGCATCCTATGCATATAAACATGGATGGAATCAGGGGGTGTATTATCACTGTTGTTTATTGAGCATTCACTTGTTTTGTGTGTGAGACTGGGTCAGCAGACAGTGACCTGTGACAGGGTAGCTCTCTTGGCGTAGTTCCAACTCTTGCCTTGATAACTGTTTGCCTGTGCGACCAGTACTTTGAAATCTCGGTATAAATACGCCTGACTCCTTTCTCAATAACATACGTATATATAGAGTTCTGCAAAGTGGATAAACCCTAAATGCTCTTGTATAAAAACAACTAAATAATAAGAAGAAAGTACTTCGCTATCAACACTGCCTTGTTTTTTTTTTCTCGTTGAATTATTCAAAATAACAAACCTATTTACAGTAAGTGAAAGCTCAACTATCCAGGCATCTGTATGACTTGATCTGATTTGAAACCAGCAAACATTACAAAGGGCCACCTCTATGGTGCTGAGTTTAAAGCATTAAAAAGATCCAAACTATTTGCATGTTGAGAAAAGACTACGTGCAATCATCAGCTTTAGTTCTTCTGTAATCCTTTCCAAATAATGGTATGTGTGGTCATAAACACCATATACTGCGATACATGATAGACCACTGGGTCTGTCACATTACTCCCACTATGTAACATGACAAGTTCTGAGAATTATTGTAAACATCAAACTAAGTTTGATCATAATTTTGTAGTTGTTTTCATACCAGGAATGTAATGTATAAGGTGTCAACTAATAGATACACCTGTCGAGCACCACTGTCCATTCCTAAACCCCCACCCCCCCCTTACTTTCACCAGTAGAAAGCAAGTAATCTATAAAATACACATGCATTCCCCCCCCTCCTAAATCCTACTTTGCAAACAGCTTACTCACATATCTCCGATATTTCACCCCCCCCCCCCCCCCCCCTTCCCAACTAATGTTGACGCTGATCATTTTCATGGTTCTAAACTGCAATTCACAGCAGAGCATTGGGACCTGGGGGAAATCAAAGCTTTGGACTCTGGCACCAAATACCATTAGCCAAGCTCACTATGGTGGATAACACACGTTTTCAAAAAAAAAAAATAACACTATTTTTTCCTAGTGTCAAAACTCCTGTCATTATTTATTTTGTATGTTATTCTAACTACTACAGGTTAGCAGTACTCTATATTCTTTCTATGTATGGATTACTATATAGTATACTGACATGAACTGCAACAGTTATCCTCTCTTTCGTTTGTTTGTTCAAAATGACAGCTTGCAATGTTCTACAATAAACAAAATGGTGGAGGCGAGATCCTACCATGCAAGAAATACTAGTATCACCTTCTGTCACAGTATAACATGTATCTATGAAGTATTGACCCCAAAACTCGGTGCTTTTTTGTCAAAGTGACTTCCCGAAGTATACCTCTTACTCCTCATTTACATGTCTTTTGTTTTTAAATTCCCACATTCTCGATTCTGACATTCTTTCCTCGCTATTGAGCTTTGTTGTCTATCGTTGTTTGTCTTGCAGGTGGGTAGTCAGACCTTTACAATATATAAATAGAAAATCCAACATTTCCCTTGGGGGTTTAAACTCTGTTATCTTCAATCACTTTGATGGTGCTATCCGTAAACAATCTGGAGAGAGAGTTCAGGGTATCATTCACCTTCACAACACTTTGATGGTGCTATCCGTAACTGGAGAGAGAGTTCAGGGAATCGTTCACCTTCACAATTTATGAGGAGACAAGAGTCATTCTTGATGCCACAAATGATCATCAAAAAAACATCAAAAAGCTATACTGATTAGATAGGATATTCATTTGTTCAGGCTTAACTTTACCTTCAACTCTACCAGACACCTGTTTTTCACTTCATACCTACAGACTTGCTCAATCTTAATCTGAACTGGGCCTTTAATTCTATCTATTCACTCGGCAAAACTTGCCTGGAAGGTGAGGAAGTAGACTTGTATTCGCTATGGCTGCATTTACACAATGACAGTTTCAAAATAAAAACGTTAACTGTGTATTCATTTTAATGCATTATCATGTGTTTACACAGTGGGCCAACAAGCATTTCGACAGTCTACATGGAAACACTAAAGATAGAACATTTGGAAAATGATGCTGCTGCACAATATCAAAGGGGTCATTCCTGAGTGAGGTCAAATATGTACATTTTCGCATTATTGTGCTTTCGTTTACACAACGTTGTTTTTGAATCTTTCATTTTTTGCCTGTTTACACGGACTTAATTCTCAAAATGATGCATTTTCGACGGAGTACTCAAATCACTGTGTTTTCATATGCCTTTTTGTCATTTCCGTGTAGATGATAGGTGAAAACGCTACAAAATTAATTGTGTTTTCATTTGAAAGCGGCATTGTGTAAACGGGGCTTAACTGTTGGTTTGATTAAAAAAACATAGGGTTGGATTGAGAAGGGAATACACTTAAATTTACTTTGCAGAGCTTGTCTAGCTGTTGGAGACAGGTTTCTACATTTCTTACCAACAGAATACAAATTTACAAACACAACCCTGGAAAAAATGTTGCTTGAAAATTCTCACCAATACCCCTTTTTTGGCACAATCTGGTTTAGATTATCTTAAACCTCAGCAAAATATTACATGTTTACCAACTAGGGACTAATTCAATACATTTGTCATCATCTGTGAATCCATTTTCACTTTATGGCAAACCTACTGTTAATGTTATCGTCAAGCTAGGCTAAGATCACGGTCCTACCAAACACACTGTGATCAAAAAGTCTCCACGTTGGTCTTTAACATGAATACACAGTAAGCAGTCATAAAATATGAAAAGACATAACAGAGAGAGAGAGAATACAGAGTGGTTGACAAACATCAAACTACTCTAGACTAATTTATTATGCCACATTTCTCATGATAGGAAGCTACTAATATATTCCAGGAACTGATTCGACAACAATGGCTGCCAGTACAATGTACGACTACATTATACATATGATTTTGTTTCCATCAAGTACGTAGCCGCTTAATACTTCAAACAAAATAAAGCCTGAAATGGCATAAAATGTCATCATTAATTTTGAATATTTCACATTGCTCAATATTTTGTTGACTGTATTATATCTGGAACACAGCAACCTCACTCACGTTCATTGGGAAATCAGTCCAAATGCATTTTCATTTTCACTTTAGGAAAAACTGTTTCACTGAGGAAGAAATTGTGGCTCCCTGATACTTGTTTCAAAACATACTGTCAAAATAAATATCACAAGTGGATTTTGACCACTTGACATGTCAAAATTGGACAGTAATTTGAATAAAATGTACATTTATGAATGAGAGGGGGATGTGACAGGAAACAATGGAATGAATAAGTAATGGGTATCTAGTCCATCACAGGTAAGTACATAATCCATCATGATTACCTCTTTGGGGTTTTGCTGAACCTCTGACTTTTGAATGCAAGTCAGCGAGACCCAATAAGGTCTCAAATAAGAAGAGAAAAAAAAAATTGGTGACCGACAAGAAATTAAGCAAATTATTCAGTTTGACTCTCCAGAGAAAAACAGAATGCCAGATAAAACCATCGACTTATGCAATCAAAATAAATTTCTATTTCAGCCGTAGTTTCAACAATAAATCAGTCCTTTAACATTTCTCATTTGAATTTTGTCCTAGTACTTGAAGTGCAAACAACCTGTGATAACGACAAACTGGGAATATAAACTTCAGGTAGTCGTACCAAAAGATCATTCAAATGAACCTAAATTTGAATAACATGACACATTACGACACACATTTGTCTGCAATCCATGCTTATCTGTCCCATAATATATTACGTTGTCGCAATTACAGGTTCCAGGCTAGGTACACACATATATATCAACGTTTACCGTATGTAAATAACAAATGTCAAATTTTTAATACAATTCTACATTTACACATGGGTCATATAAATGGAATGAACAAGAAATTTTGAGTTTGTTCATTTTTTCTAAAAATACATCAGAATACATATAATACATGCTACATCGAAAGCAGCTTACTGCTCACATTCAACACTCACTCTTACAGCCTTGAGTATGCTCATAGAACTTCCCTGAGAACTGTTTCCACACCACAGTTTACGCTACAGTGCATTTTAATTAACACATATAAATGATATGAACTTGAGATCTGAATAGTGGCACACCAGCGTAATCAAATTACAATGTTGATAACCTAATCTAAACTACCCTTACAGTTCATATGAATTGAGATACACACACACACACACCAGTAGGTTTGTGTTTACTCAACCATGTAAAACTGTACAAGTCACTGGTTAATTAGGAGTTTGTGTTTTCTGTGAACAGAAATCAAGAATTGCTCAGCTCATACTACCTAGTTTGTAAACAACATCATGTAACTTGGTGCATTATTTTTGCATCATGAGTTTCATAATAACTCATAAACTGAAGCTGAACATGATAGGTGGATTTTGATTCACATACAAACTAACATAACATAGCACAACATAACAAAACACAACATGCAATATTTTTGGAGAAACAAAATCTGTGGCATATTTTTTTGTGTTCTTACTCATAAACTTGGGTTCACAGCTCTATAGTACAAGTGGTGGCAAATCAAGACTCACTGCATCCGTGCAAGACCTCCCCCCTCACCTTGTTTCATAAATTCTGGTCTCTGCTGAATTGACTTCAGCAACACTAACAATAGTAGTCATTCTAATGTAAGCATTCTAACAAAAGACACACTCAGCAGTTTAAGCGATACCTCATTACCTCGCTGTAGTAGAGTTGTAAGTTATGACATAGCTATATATATAGCAACGCTTACTATAACAGCAACAACATCAGACTAGATTACAAATGTATGTACAAGTACAACATTTACAGCAGTGGTTGAGGGGTAAGGGGGAATCATAAAACAAAGATGGGATGATACCCACAAAGTATGGGACATAGTACGATACACATGCTAAACAAACACACACACACACACACACACACACACACACACACACACACACTCAGACAGGCTAACATATTTATGTATTTACACACAAGACAACTATACACAATGTACAAAAAAGTGTATTGCATGTGCATCGATAAACACAAAACATATAGCAACACACATACACACACCACCATGCTATAGATGCCAGTAAACCACTGCTATACGAAGCATAGAAATATGGCCAGACTTCAAACAATGTGTGCCTACATAACACTGGAGTAATTACGGCACCTAGAAATACCACGGAATCCTAGAAACCTTGGCAGTAATAGACAAGTAATATATAAAATAACACCTGATACCATACGGATAGTATGACTTAATCATTATAGATTTTATACTTTCCTATTTATGTAGTACATGTTTTATTGAGTTGTCGGTTACTCCACACTTCACCTCTGTCCTATGTGAAAGAAATTGACTTCTTGAAAGCCTGAAGTACCACATATATAATGCAATTAAAGTGTAAATGGAGCACTCGCTGACAAATACAGCTGAATGTATGTCTCTATCACGGTATTATAACTCCACTTTGAACTTTGAATATATCGGTATATCAAAGCTGACCTGAAGTCAGAACTTAAATGATTTACTTTGCAGATCTAGAAAATTATGATGTACAGAGCAAGTCAATGGGGTCAATACTAAATGCACTATACATAGTTCTTTGAAGTTCCACTGTGTTTGAACCTATATAAGCATGTGCCTATTCTGCATTCCTATATTAAATATACTGAATATTCACCATTTTCTTGGTAACTTTTGACCTATGCAACTATGGACTGGTTGTGAATACATATATGAAATGTATCAATCAGTGTTCCCAAGTCATCTCATTATTGACACTCATATAGACGCCATTGTTTCTCCCTGCCTACAATTTCCCACAACAGTCCAGATGTAAATCTCTTCCTTTAGTTAGACACAATCATGCTAACCTGTGTAATAAACTGGTAAACAACTTCATATTCATACACGTGTGTGGGTTTTTTCCAATATATTTTGTTGTTGCACTTAATTATCTTAATAGAGAATACTTACAAGACTGCTCAGCTAGAGGAAGGAGGATTCATTTCTAAAATGTCAGCCTTTTTAAAAAATTCTTTTATATCAAGAACATGTTTACAAGCATTCATGGTGGTCCAGCAATAACTACACACTTCAGTTCTTACAAATAGTACTTCAGACCATGTTTTATTCTTAACAATGTCTGTAAATACGACTGGAAATAAAACCGAAGGCCTTCTTTCCATACATTATCATTTTTCTTTTTGAGCCAAATAGAAAGTATTTCCACAATATCACATTTCCAAAATGAAAGGTATGTGAAGTTATTAATATCCATTTGTGATCACAATGCAAAATTTACCTCTGTCCGTAGAGAACCAGGAACTAATACACAACCATGCTGTCATCCTGTTCACTGAATAGTTCTAAAGTAGGTGGGTGAAAGACATGTCATGGTGCAAAAATGTCATTCTCCCAGGTTATACTTACATTAAGCATTGGCACTCCCTGGAAGTGAAACAGAAGAACATAGACAACACCTTTTTTTTTTAACACAAAATGTATTTTGACCCACCTTTGCACTTGGCCATATTCCTCTGATGATGTTTCGTATTCTTTCAACCACCTCTTGCCGCATATATGCTTCTTCACTTCGTGGTGATATCCATCGGTGAAAATCAAGAATCTCTTCATGTAACCTGCAGATTCAGAGAGATATGCAAACAATACAAAATTTTAGTCGAATAATTGTACTTATTTATTACTACAGCGACAGCATTATCTCAACATACCCATCAATACGACCGTCTGCCACATTTCTCAACCATTATTGCATAATGTGAAAAATATCCGACATTGCCTTTGACAGCAAGACATACTTGTGTACACCAGACACAAGTTCCATATATTTGCTGCAAATACACTGACATACCTTTGTCTTGCACATGACAATACTGGTCAAATTGGTACAAATAATGGCATGCCTAGGAATTTGCCAAGCTTAATCAGGTAACTGCTTTCACCAGTAGAAAAAAGGTAAATCTGTTAAATGATTCAGGTGCCAATTTATATTGTGATTTAAAACATGGGTGAACGGTGTATTAAGCGAAGACGAATAAATTAACAATACATCTGGTTAAAACACCATGAAAAAAAGACAGTCTGTGACCTTGCTTGCCTCTTAAGGTTTGCATATTACATACTGTGATGCAACTCCTCATTTCCATATTATTGCATACACTCACAGATGATATAATTGGTTTCTTGAAAGGCGACTGTCTATGATTACACCCACTCCTTATACCTTCTCTGCACACAACATATATAAGTAAACGGGACACAGCCACCATATCACAACAGCCAGGACTTGGTATTTTGTAAGTGCTGTAAACACAGAGGTGTCTTTATTACAAAAATCACACACCTGTAAAACCAGCAAACCTGATATAATGAAACCACATGGCTAATGTATACTTCCCTTCATGGAACAGTACACCATGGTATTTGGAAGCTTCATTATTGGAATGTACTACAGGACTTGCACAATGAAGTACACTGGAGGCCTTTTCTGACAATGTTAACCCTTGACATTTAACCATGTCAAATCAAAATCAACAAGCCATATTGAATTTACATCTCTTTATCATACTTGCCAAGAGCAGAACAACATAAAATTTGACTATCTAGGACATCTCTTTACATTCCTTCTGAACATACTCACCGTGAATGAATGATGTATGCAGGCTGGGGCTTTAACACTAATTTCAGTACACTGCCTACATCATTTCATTACATAAGACTTTTTGTAAGGTCAAAAGCTGAAATATTATCTTGAATATATATATATTCCTTCTAATTACAAATATAAGTTCATTTTGAATAGAGCATATATATACATGTACATGTATATAGTAACAGAATTTCTGTCGTGGATGAAAATTCTAATCGAATTGAAAAATACCCACAATTTGACATTTGAAATGTACTTCCCATATTTACCTCCATAATTTGATTGCAGATCGTTCATTAACATGTACATATGGTGCCAGGTGGTGATAAAATTATTAACTTGAAACATATGAACACACCATACCAATCATATTACAAAACATTTTTACTTGAAAATTCAGTCATTAAACTGCTATGGAGCATTTCACATTTTCAACATAGAAACTTCTCACACTTCATTCTAGGTAAATCTATCAAAAATATTTCCTTCGATGTTTCATGAACAAGGTGGTATAATGTAATACCATTTGATATTTTGAGCAAAACCTGCGCTAAATTGGTGGGACAGAAAGCCTGAGAGAAAGAAAAACAACAAAATATAAACTTTGACCCTGCTTTCTTATCTAGCATTTCTCCCTATCACCCTGTGATACCAACACTGATAAATCACCCATCTATCAGATCTAATGTTTTTCCCAGCAAAGAGAAAATTTGCAATGGGTTGACAAAATGACATGAGATAACTTATTTTCTGAAGTTCCATGACATTGGTACTTCCCCTGCCATTATTGGTAACTCTACATATTGTCATGATATACACATGTAGTTGCAGTAATAATCGAGTTCATTACTAGTCAGTTTGTGAGTTGTTTACACCTACGACATAACAGAAAGGTCATGTGATACTAAACGAATTGGTATTTGTTCATGACTCATCTGGGAGATTTTACCATATGACGTCCTTTTCAAGTTTTCTGTAACTGAAAATGGGCAAGAATGCAGAACAGCTAACTGACTATACTAGAGGCATTTATGTGCGCTAGTGAACTGACTGTACCATGGACAGTTCTTTGTATTACAGCAAGGGGAGTTATGGTTAGGTTACGGATAGAAATAGGGTTAGTCACATAAATCAGATTTGTATTATCAACCATGATTGGTCTCTGGTCCATGCTGTACACTTGTCCCTGCAATGTCTTTCATGACTTGGTAATGATGTTAATTTGTATACCAGTGACCACAAAATTGTTGTGAAAGACAAGGTCATCACCAATCAATCATCTTGTATTTACATACATATTTACATACTTTGTAGATTAAAGGGACTCTGATTACACAGGTGACAAACAGAACACAATCCACATGCACTGGTTGATGTGATCTGTGTATGTGAAATCAATTTTAGAGAGGTTTCTCCTGAAAATATTACAAACACAACAAATCTAAATTTGTGTCATTACTATTCTCTGATGTGACTATTGAAAATTTTAGTTGGACATTGATATGAACGTGGGTGTCGTCCTACCTCCTGTAATTATGAAGGAAAGGAAATGATAGTACCATTCTACCAATGGATTCAATGGGACTAACAATTACAATGAACAGTTTTCATCATTGGTATTCACATAATCAACACTCCTTTGTGTGAGTGTATTTCTGAATAAATTAAACTGACAAGTCTACAGTTGAATGTACACAAATTGAATATTGGATTACTTCAAGTAACAACACAGTTTTGTACACTGACTTTACGTCTTTTGCAACTTTAGAAACATTATCTTGTCATTCGGTGATAGGAATTTTCATCTTCTTAATAATTTTGTTGTTGTTGTTGTTGGCAAAAGTGATATAAAAGTGTACAAATAATGGCCCATTCAATCATGGAGCTAGTCTTGCCTGCATCCATTGTTCAAGTAACTGGTTTAGGAAATAGGTTTTTTTGTTTCTGAAGTGTCATTTAGATGTACAAGCAAAAGTCTAATTCAATGATTGTGATCTGTTCAAAGCAAGTTATGAAAGATAAGTGAAAACACTACTTTTCACGATTCAAAATTCAAATGTGAATTCTCTTTAAATTACGAAGCACTTGCTCCCTCCAGATTTTAACTTTTATTCTTTTAAATTTGTACAACTTATTCTAAAGCTATAGTGTCAGTTGAATAGATTCAGAATTTTGTTCACCTGTGACTTTTTGTCACAACAACTTGTGTGTCCATCGTTCAATTCATTGATAATTATTAGCAGAGTTAATGACATGCTGTCTGTGATAATACTATTCTTGCCTACAATTAGATTTTTTATCAAATGCAGTGATTATATTTGATTGGCATGATTACATTTTACTAAATCTGCTCTAACGAAATTTGATTTCTGCTAATATATATATATATGTTATATAATATATATATATATATAAAATCAACGTCAGGTATACAGTTCTCTACACTGGATTCCTCTTTCACTTCATTTACAAATGCTATTTTTTGGTTTGTCAAGTTTAAAATACGAGTCGACTGAACTGAATTATTCATAACACTTCAACGATTTTGGTCTATTTTTACTTTAGTAAGCTGTATCTATATATTTATATATGGTGGTCAGTTAATATACTAGCTATTTCTTAGTTGACAGAAACTTGTTGATAAAGAAAATGCAGTCTACCATATTGCCTGGGTGCATGGGAGGGGCTATTGTCCGCTGACAACTGAAAACAATCTATTTTATCACTGACGTACATAAACGTTTGTTCTAACGAAGATAGCGCTTATGTACATGTATTGCTGATATTTTGGTGCAAAACAAGCAGCATTTTTGCTACTGCACTCGTACTAATTCAAGTGGTACAATTTGAAATATCAGTATTTTCAAAGAAAATACTCCGTAACTGCCAGCACTAGATGAGTTTACAGTTGAAAGGCTGTGTGAGTAACCGTACAATAACGGTCGTAATAAACATTGTTTCGTAACCCATTGAAGACCGTCTGCATGTACAAGGTGAAGAACGTCATGGTTTGCGTAATATCAAAGTAACATCACTACGACAATGGGAAGCATGTTTTTTTAAATACATTTTGATGAAAATAATTTTTCTGTCTCCCCATAAAACTTACCCGAAAACCCCTTCGTTGAACACTTTATTGGGTATTCGCCATGGTGTACCTCCAATGTCGCCCTTCTTCTGAGTTTGATTTAAACCACACGTACTGGTACGATTATCTCTTTTCCTTTTAAATCCATAGTTCGTGTTATCAGCATAAATGCAGCCGTGCTGTCCGTTTCTGTAATAATTAGAATCTCTGTTGCTGTCCAAGGGGATATAATCCGGGTGCTGAGGAAGATCTTTCGATTCCAGGGTGGTGCTTCTGTCGTTCATTCCGACAATCCCTTCCCTCAAGTACAAATTGTTCAACCCCTGTCTAGTCGCTTCAAATATTTGCATCCACAGAGCATTAGCTGGTCCAATTTGTTCTGGCTGATACCAAGCAATTTGTGGATCCATTCAAAACGCGCTTTCCTGGACGAATTCTAGCAGTGATAAGGGCCAGAAATCGTAGACAAATCCTCCTCGAAAAGCAGAGAGATCCAGTCAGCAAAGTTCAAAATGGCCGACTCACTGAACGCACGAAACAATGCGCATGTCCATATCGTGCATTTCGGCCATTCATTAGGCCCCAAACTCTGAATATAATATACACTTTGCGTTTCGTTATCCTCTTTATTCGACGAATTCTTCTAAAGAAACGATAGTAAGTTAACAAAATCTCTTCAAACGCGTTGAAGATTTGGACTTTGGTAAATAATTCACACTAAAATCAAAGCAAGGACGATTCTTTGTGGGATTTCAAAATTACATGTATTGGTATACAGTCGTACAGTAAATTTAAAGTTCGGATCTATTCTCTGATTGGCTACCATCATGGGTCATTGTAAGGTAAAGACTAAAACACGTATTGTGATTGGTTCTTCGTCAAATGATTGACAAGTCGTTCACAAAAAATTGCTATTCATCGCACATGTCGTATTGCACCACGCATAGTACTATAAATAGACACATTAGTAACCCGTTGTTTACTTAATCAGCAATTTTCATTCAAAAAAAAAAATCGCGTCCGTTTTGTTCATCGGATAAGTTATGTTTTTGTCTAAAGTAGAAAGATGCAAATTCTTATATTTTTCATCCCATGGAAGTATAATTCTTCCCATGTTCCATGATAGAAGTAACAAACGTAAATTTGTCTAAACATTTTTGTCGAGATCTTATATATTTCTAGGATTATTTCGTAGTTCCATTTAGTTATTGTCTTCATTATATTTTTTTTATGGTTTTGTTGTTTTTCTTTTTTCCTTATTACATTTCGTTTGGGATTAAAAAAAAAACGGTAAACGTTAACACGGAAGTGAAAATCTATCAGTCCCGAAACCATGCGTGGAATCTTGATTATAAAGGTCAACCAACAGCGGAAGATACTAATTAGTTTTTTAGGAACTTATTAGTATAAATAAATTGAACATATACTCTCTCCTGGAAACACAACTTTATTCCATTAAATAGGACATGGATCGACTTTGGTGAACTTTTAAAAAAAAATTAGGTAGATTATCAAATGTTTGAATGTACTTTGATAAAACAAATCACAACAGTTGTGAGAAAATAGTGTTTTGATTGTTTATGTATTAAGATCAAGATAGTGACATGCATGCATGGGTAGTATGACCAGCTGGACTAGCCCTATCAGCTAGTATAATGACAAAATAAATACAATTATATCTCACCTCAAAAATGGCCCCAAGCTTTTTTTTCAGAAAGTATGTTACAGACACAGTCCCTCTATCTGTGGTTCAGACTTGCTATTCTAGACGAGCACAAATCTACACGGACATACAAGGTTATCAAAGAAACATCTTTGTTCACACTGTGACAGGGTACAGACAATACACTTTGCTAACCAAACTGCTAACATTCCATCTATATACAAACAGCCAATATCCAACTTTTAAACTCAGGGTTAATAATAATATTTTAGCTGGTTTGGACAGCCAAACTAATGTTCCTCATTTTACACTTTTGTTGTGACTGCTAGAACTTTTTCTCAGAGTGTAAACAATCCTGTATAACAAAGAACAAATGTTCATGCTTAATTTTTTTTCATTTTACTTCTGAATTTACTGCTGTTTTTTTTTTTTAACAGCAAAAGTTTCTTAAAATATTGATCCACAAACTTCTGCCATGCAGTAGGCTTATATACACTGTACCCAGTATGAGTCTCCCCGACTCTGAGGAATCGTTGAGTTTTGTTAGTTTGCTGGTAAGGAAATTCATTTTTTTAAAACTGAAAGAAATATTACCACACTTTGGAGAGTTTACAGACCATGTTACTCGTAAAAGAGTTCTTCAAGTGGAAAGCTTTATTGCTAAGAAAAATCAACAAATGCATCCTTTCCTGAAGTTGTTAGTCCGGAGGTTATCCGTGGCCTCGCTCAGAGACTAAGGAGAAGTGGATTCCCTAATGACATATTTACAGCTGTAAACTAAGAAAGAATAACAGTATTCTTTAGTGTTGTCTGTCAATAGAGAGGATGTATAGATAAATATTTGCGTACCCAATAAAATTCACAAAATAATTTTTTTTTTAAAAAACAACTTCTGACATACAAAATACTGCCAACAAATAATGACATTGCAACATTCAAATAATATCAATAATTTTCATTTTTTATTAAATGGGCATATAGAGCCTTTGAAAAATCAAGTATTTCACTTTAATGATTTTTGATGAAATATATTCGGCATTGACATCTGAGTCTTCACTCTTTTTGTTATTTACTAAGGTAGTCATATTTTCAGATTATGAGGGGGCGTGATTTTATGCAAAGAGGGAAAACATGAATCACCTGTGACAACTCAAGGTTAGCTAACTATATGAAGTTGTACACCAGATAATTTGATATCATGTTTTTCATAACTACATAGTCAATCCGGTTTAATTAATGATACATGTATGTCTACTCCCACACACTCATCCATTTCATGACGTTGTCCGTTTCATTTCCTTGTTTTCCTTACTTGCAGAGGTTTCACCAATAATTACTGCTCATTTCATTGAAATGTACATGGCAAAATATTTTTAGATTGAAATCGTGACTGAGACAAATATTTCAATGTCGGCTCAAAGAAACCAAAATATTAGGACATGTTTCTCTTTGATCAAAGATGTTTTTTGGGTACACTTAGATGATATTCCTCGATATTTTCCTCTGTTCAGCCAAGTAAAATACCAGTGACCTATGAAGGGGGCTTTGTCAAAACCCATAGGTCATGAGTATTTTCCGGCAACTCGTGATATTGATTTGTGAAATACGAAGTATTAAATGTGCAGTCTGCCGTATAGTATCATTTCCTTCACTAAAAGACAACATCATTATAGCCGAGAACTTGCCTTGGTGTTACTATCTCAAGAAGCTCGCCATACCAGAGGGTGTGTATGTGGAGAGCTTCTTGAGATAGTAAGACCAAGATAAGTATCTTGGCTAACATCATTATGGGTTCCAAGCTAAACTGATTAACACTGAAAAATCAAAGAAATTTGCAACCATACACCAATGGATGGAAACACACTGACATTGACAAACTCATTCAAACATACACACACACACACACACACACACACAGACAGACATGCACAATGAAACATACACACACACACACACACACACACAAAACACACACACACACATACATACATACACACACACACACACACACACATTCATTCTGCCATCTGTAATGTTGGGCTGCATGTACACTGACAAGCATACATCACCTTTGTGATACGCTCAAACACATTATGTATGTATAAAATACAGTTTAAATTTAGAAACACCACACAATTGTACTGATGGAAAAGGTGTAGGATAAATGAACAATCATTGAATTAAATATTTCAACCAATTATTGTGAATAGTAGATATGATCACCTATAACAAAATAATTGCAAGGTGATCTGACTACTATAAATTGAAATAAAACCTAAAAAAACAGGATCTTTATTTGATTTCACTTTATGTGAAGAAATAATATACTTATTTCCTTCTATACCTCATAAAAAACACAAAATATAATTTACTGCAGTGATGTCTTCAAGGTTATAAAATTCATGTCTCTGTTTACTACTAACTCAATTCTGATTCATAATTGCAATTCAAATGAACTACGTACGTACATACGTACGTACATACATCTGTATGTACGGTATCACTGCTAGAATAAAAGTTCACCTCCATGCTCTAAGTGTCAATGACCTTTTACATCATTTGCAATGACGTTTCAAGAAAGATGAAAACAAGTAATAAATCTTTGACTCTAAGGTTATAGTACAAAGAGTATAAATGTAAATTTACCGACGTAATGGGACAATAAGGTGTGTTTGCATGCTAATATCTACAAAAATAATATATACGTTCATTTCTACAAAGAAATCTACATTTTAAAATAAAATGAAATGAAAATAACATACATGTTTGGTAATTTGTATCTTCAAATGTGTATTTCAGATTTAGAGATGTCAGTATTTATAATTATAATCAATATGCATGTAATTATATAGTAGGATATCGTAATGCTGAGGAGTAGGATTTCATGTTCTGCCATTACCCTTATTTACTCTCTGATGACAACAATTGCAGAATAGTGACCACATTTGGTTAATGATACCAGTATGTTTGGTGTATATTAGCAGGTCTAATCACATGGAGCACAGGAACTGTGTTAAAAACAAACAAACAAACACACACACACACACACACACACACAAATAAATAAATAAACAAATAAATTAATTAAATTAAATGAATGAATGTACACAAACAAATAAAATATGCATGAATAAATGAAGAAAGCATTTTTAAAATGCTTGAATAGCTAATCTATCATGTACATACAGGCCTGTATACTACTGACATCATGTACTATAGTTCTATATATACACATACTCATACATATACATGTACAAACAGTGTACATTATTTCAATAGTATACATGCCCATCATATATACATGTATACATTAATCATGTGTTTAAAATAACATACTCAAACATAAACATGTACAAACATAGTACATTATTTCAATAGTATACATGCCCATATATACATGTATACATTAATCATGTGTTTAAAATAACATACTAGTACTCAAACATAAACATGTACAAACATAGTACATTATTTCAATAATTTACATGCCCATATATACATTAATCATAATAATATTTCCATTTACTCGTTCTCTTTGTTTATGGATGTTCATTTTTATTTATTTATTTGATTGGGTTTTTTTTCTTCATTTTTACCATGGTTCCTGGGCTCCCTGTGGTCTAATCCTTGACTCTAAGCTAACTCTATCCCTAACTCCTTAATTTGCATAAAAATATGAAATTTCAATCCAATGTTGTATATTCTATCCTTCTGATATCCTGATACATGCACAGAGAGTTGGAAAAGAAAATTGCACATTTTTCAAAAA